>NC_047038.1:29447077-29748850 GCF_011762595.2 Tursiops truncatus
AGAAGGAGATATGCATGCATATTGTTTCTTCTTACTTTCTGAAAAGTCATATATGCCTTTATTATTCAAAGACTCTATTAAAGGTTAAATATAAAGGTTTTTATATAAGCTTTATAACTATATATATATATATATATATATATATATATATGAAGTTTGTAAGGCTTCAAGAACTTAACTTGAATGCATATATTTAGTTTTTAAAGATACTAAGTTTCCTAAGTGAATTAAGTTACCTAGATATACCACTGTTGGATACTATTTTTTAAATTTATTTATTTTTGGCCACACTGCACAACTTCTGG
This sequence comes from Tursiops truncatus, assembly GCF_011762595.2. Classification (NCBI taxonomy): domain Eukaryota; kingdom Metazoa; phylum Chordata; class Mammalia; order Artiodactyla; family Delphinidae; genus Tursiops; species Tursiops truncatus. The sequence goes on from NC_047038.1 coordinate 29,447,383, forward strand.
GATCTTAGCTCCCTGACGAGGGATTGAACCCATGCCCCCTGCATTGGAAGCGCGGAATCTTAACCACTGGGCTGCCAGGGAGGTCCATGGGTACTTTTAGTCATAACTCAAAGCACTGCATCTATTGAGCTAGTGTCAGGTGTAAAATCTGTGCTTTCTGAAGCTTATATGCAGCTGATTATTCTTTTAGGAGGTGTGATACATCTTACATCTGCTTTATCACTGTTGTTGTTGCCTTTCTTTTATCATATGGCAACCTACTGTAAAGGACGCTTTTAGAGTTGTTAATATTGTCCTTTTAATTAAGGGTCTCCAGGAATTTGAGAGATGGAATGTAAGTCCACGAGAATTTATTCTAATTGGTTGCTGTCACTTCTTTTATGTGTAATCATTATGATTAACTATTAGTCTTACTGGATACTTAAAAATTCCCAGGTAATGTGATAAGCACTTACCATGCAATGTCTCACTCTACACACCAATTCTATGAATCTGGCACTATTAATAATAATAAAATATAATGTTTTGCATCACTGATGATATCTTTACCCCAATCCTTTCATTAGCCCAGTTTTCACAATTATAAAGTACAAAGAGTTCTGAAAATCAAAAGTTGTTTTATATGTTCTAAGCAAACAAATTTGTCAGTAGCATCTGACCTGAACTGATAGGAGTTTTTAAAAATAATTTTTATTTTCTCACTAAAAAATATTGCTGCAGAAATACTACTGTTTGATTATAAGGTGCTGCCCCAGAGCCCATTGTAGTTACTCAATAATACTCAATATTTGTACCATATTACCATTCACAAATCTGAAAATTTCTGACGTCAAACATACAACTAGACACAAAGGTTTTAGGTAAGGATTGTAGACTTCTATTTCAAATTTTAGAGTTGGAAGAGTTTTAAAAATAAACTTCCTCATTGTGTACATTGTGTGCGTGAGAAAAATGTGTACATGAGAAAAATGAAGTAAGACAAAACTGACACTAAACTTCAGTGCAAAGTTTGTTTTTTACTGTATCATACTTCTTTTCTCTACTCCTAAGAATGAAACCTGACTTGCCCTAGCTACAAAATAGAGGTAACAACAGTACCTATCTGATAATGTGAGCAGTTAATAAGCTAATGCATAAGCAATTCTTGACACATGATAGCTCTGTGTCCCATCAAGAACATTAGTATCATTAGAGATAATACATTGAATGATTAACCTCTGTAATTTTCTTTGTCTGCACTTCCTTATATGTGGGTGGTATCCACATTACCATTAGGAATACTAGGAGAATGAAGGGGGAAAAAATAGAAGTTAAGTTTTTGAAGTCCAGAATAGGCTTTTCATGCCTACACAATAAATTTGAAAGCCAAACTGTTTTAATTTGCAAGAACCTGGTTAAAAAGGATTTTAGCAATAAAAACAGAAGGCAAGGAAAAAAGCAGACCACAATGTTTATACTGTAACAATAGATTGGAAAGAGACTGGAGGGACGTCCAGAGGGCTCTGTCTCAATAAACTAGTACCCCAGGAGAGGGGTACTAAGATTGAAGGGGCAAGGCTCTGGAAGGGTGTCTTAAAGTCTGAGGTGAAGGCACTGAACTTGGGAAGACCATGTGAACAGAAAGGAATCAGATTGAACAGATGCTACCCACCACTACCACCATCACCCTAGTCAGAAGCCCAGTCAGGGCCTACAGGGTTCCCACTACCACCTGGCAGCCCTGCAGGTCTGCTGTGTCCTGTGTCCATGTTTTTGTTGTCCTTGTCTGCTGAGCATCTTCCATTGACAAAGGTGACCAAACATCCAGGTTTGCCCAGAATGTCCCAGGAATGTAAGTCTGCTGCTTATCTGCTTACACCTCTTATGCCAGCATAATTAGTAACGCCTTCTCTATTATTTATATTCTATAAATGATAAAAATGTATGATCACTCTCCCCATTGACAACAGTCTGCCTTTCCACTGCCGATCATCCAGCAGAGTTAGCACCTGTTCATCTCTTGAGGTTTTTGTATCTTATCTCTACTGTTCCAAATAGACACACCCCTTTAAATGGCCCAGGACCCTTGCAGGGCCCCTAAAGCAGAAGATGAGATCTTTGGCACTCAAAAATGGCATGATCAGCAGAGACCTTAAAACACAGTTGGGAGACACTGGACAGTGGTGACCACTTCTGTTTTACATCTTAATTGAAGTGCAGGTACCTTAGCATATTTCACTCCCTTCAGGGCTTAGCATCTTCCTTGTGCACATAGTATGTGCTCAACAAAGACTGATAAAACATTCTGATTGGAGGAACCCTCAATTTTATTATCAATGCTGATGTAACCAGGATGAGAAAGAGAAAAGAACTTGATATTGTTTTTAATTCTATAAATGCGTGTTTAAGGTACATGGTTGATATTACAGGAGGTCATCAATGTGTTTAATTTTTTATAAGTTTATGTTCTTCTAAATATTCTTCCAGCAATAGGCAGAAATTTGGGGGAAGGGGAATACTTAGTAGAAAAGAATAGTGATACTTTGGGGTTTTTTCAACTTTTCTTTGTGACTGCTTTATCACAGGAATGTGATATACACTTCCTAAATTTTAGATTGCCCCTTATGCATAGATAAATTATTATAAATATGCAGAACCTTGGCTTGAAGTTTGGGTGACTAAGGACTGTAATTTCGCTGTGGCTTTGAAGTTTCACAATGTGTTCAGAACTTTGAGTTCCAGAGGTCAGCTGCCATGAGGTGTTGTTTGAGAAGAAACCCAGCATCGTCACTTACGTTACACAAAACATTTGTTGACAGCTTACTTCTCATTTAACTCAAAATTTGAGATATAGAGAACAAACTAGTGGTTACCAGTGGGGAGGGGGAGGGGAGGGGCAAAATACAGGTAAAGGATTAAGAGGTACAAACAGCTATGTGTAATATAAATAAGCTATAAGGACATATTGTACAGCCCAGGGAATATAGCCAATATTTTATAATAGCTATGAATGGAGTATAACCTTTAAAAGTTGTGAATTACTATGTTGCACATCTGAACTTCATTGTTAACCAACTATATCTCAATAAAAAATGTAATGCAACTAATATTCAAAAAAGGAAATAAGCAGAGTTAAGTCTTTTGAGCTACTTTCCAAACTTGGTTACCTTTTTTCCTAACAATTTTTTAGGGTTGGGTCCTCTAATCTTCATGAGCAACAAGGACATTTTAAGCATAGTGAATGGTTCAAGTACTAATATCTGCTACTCCAGGTAGACAGTTAAGAAGAACATAGGCCTCGATTCAGTATTTACTGACATAAAGGATTCTTGCCAGAATGGTGAGTTCAGTCAGGGTATTAAAGATTTTTGGACTGCACAGTATAATCTGATTATGAATAGCAGGTGATAAATATATCAGAATAATACTGTCAGAAACAGAGTGGATAAGAATAGTTTTTTGATTCATGAAATTTCTACTAAAAATGTTGTATTACACAAAAAGTAACTAGCTTAATCTTTTTTTTAGCTGAACAAGTAATATAGAGATTTTGGCTCTAGATCATGCAGAATATTGATGCTTTAATGTACCCCCACTGCAAACAAACAGAAATGATAGTTGCAATATAAAAGTGGAAAACCCACGAGAAGTATCAGGGCTTCAAACAATATAAGCATCTCCGTGGAGTTGATAAAGACACAAAGAAGTTGGCAGGAACTAAAGCTATTCGCTTATTGGGTTCTGGTTTTTGAAGGAATTAGCAACAAATTCCTGGAGGTTAGAGCAAGGTCATGCTTTGGAAATTATTTTTTTTAAACTCTGACTACTATTGCTGATTGTTTTATCATAGTTTCCTGTTTTTATTTTATGGTGATCATATCTTCTTGAATCTCTGAGTGTAATAATTAAAAGTTGTGTTGTCAGAATATGTTTAATTTTTTATGGCTTTTTTTTTGTTTCCCTAACTATTCTTATTTACTCACACTGTGCTTTTCTGTTGGTCTTGGATTTTCTCTTTTATGTTGCTTGTTTTCCTCATATGTCTGTTTGTCTTAGGTTGTCTGTTTAGCTCTAAGAATGTAGTACTGTGAGACTGGTGTGGGTTCCCACCGATGTTACTTTCAAGTAGATATAAGTAGTGTGGTTTTCCTGTAATTCCCTCTGGAGTGGGAAATTGTACTGGAGCATTTGTGCTTGGGTGTTAAGGGCTAGATTTCAATTTAGAGTGAATGGGTAGGGAGCCAGTCAAATGCCAAAGAGGTGGAATTTACCTTGAATTGACATTCACATTAGATGCCTTTAAGTTCTCCTGCAAGGTTCTGTTCAGTTGTGAAGAAAAGAACCCCACAGGTTTTTGCAGGAGGGAAACTCTGGTTGCCTGTCTTCTGTAGATGGGGTGGAGGGAGGAGCATCTCTCCCCTCCAGTGAGGTAAAGATACTTTTCAGAATATCACATTTCAGAACGTTTAGCAGGGCACATTGTTTGAAAAGAATCTGGAATTTGAGTCTCCACCACTTGCCAGTTGGGTGATCTTGAGCAAATTAATTAAACTCATTATTTCAGTTTTCTCATCTGTAAAGTAGGAGCAATGATTTCTTCCTTATAAAATTATATTGCAAAGATTATAATGTGTTATATATATAATATGTATCACAGAGGCAGACTAACCGTTAGACAGCTTAGCAAGTGTTCAGGGCATGAGCAAATTGGGGGCCCCCCAAAAGAGAAAAATAATTAGGTAAAAGTATTTAGAATTACTTTTCTTATTTAGAATCTAATTTAGAATCTACTTTTCTAAGAAAATTATTCAGTTCATCATTTTGATTTAAAAAAAGCTTATTTGTATTTTCTTACACTTTTAGAAAATGCTTTTTGATACTTTGCTGTTGTCCTATGTTGAATTACACATTGGAATGGCACCACAGACACCTCAGTGCTTAGTTACTTGAAGGATTTTCATCTCCCTCTGGTTTCCTCCTCTCCCTCTGGTCTTCATCTGGGACCCCCAAACACATACACCCAATCATTTTACTAAATTAAGCATGTGCAAATATTTAATACCTTTGTGCTGATATACTTAGGAGCTAGCTTTGGACTTATAGTGAATTTTCACCTTAAATAATTCAAGACTATCCATTCCTATGGCTGTTTTGTTTGTTTATTTTTCACCTGGGTCCTTTCAGCTTACATTTTTCCATATTATTCAGTGTATCATCAGGCTCACAGAGCCTGGTGACTAATGGGCTTTTCTGGTCTGTTGTGTGAAAAAAAAAAAAACTATTCAAAAAAATTATAAAATCACAAATGCATATGTGGTAAATTTAAAAAATATATAATGGTACTCACAGGTATCCCCCTATTTGATATCCTCATTACGGAGTCAAATTGATGTACAGCAAAGCACACCAGGTAAGTGCTCATGGGAACAGACTTTTGGAAAGTTGTTCGATTCCATTTATCATCCACTGACTCTTCTTTCTGTTGAAAGCAAAAGATAATTTTTTATTTATAAAAAGATCAATCATGGACAAGACAAACAAAAAATTACTCCAAACCTAGCTTTCCAGTCAGAAGTCCTTTGTCAAAGCTTAGGTGTAAAAAGAAATTTTACCCCTAACTGGTGATGTTGAAAAAAACTAGAGGAAAATTCATTTTATTTTTAGTACTGTGAAAGAGTGATTGAACTATATACCATATGAGGTTTCTCAGGGAGAAATACAACTTTGTGATATAAACTGGACAGGAGTTTATCTTTCTACATTAAACACACAATCCTGGCCATAATATTTGAGCAGGTACTGTGGCCTCTTAATGAAGAACAGGCTAGTGCTCAGTGCCTTGCACACAGGAAGAACTAAGCAGGTATTTGCTGATTTGACTATGTGCAAGAGGGTAATAGCTGTACCAGGCATAGCAGGATGTTAGGTTGTCTTTTTCATCTCTGGTTGTCTCCATCTGAGACCCAGGGTATGGTCACTAAAGTCACTGCTTTGGTTACCGTGGAGAGAAAGAAGGATTGCATTACTTCATGCAACTACCGACCCCATCTGTCTGGTTTTCTGTCCATGCCAGCTTTGCCTTCCTCTCTCAGCCAGTCATCAGTCCTAATACTTCATCCATGAATAGTTGCCTAATTCCTGCTACCCATTGTTTAAACATTTCCACATGCCCTGCAGCCACACAGTGAGTCACTCTACAGTGGAAAGCTTTAAAAAAGGATTTAAGAGAGGGAGACTAGACTAGAACTTGATGCATCATCGGCAAGGCAAGCATGTTATGTGCACATGCTTATAGAGAAGAGTTGGAGCCCCAGCAAAGTTACTCTATGATAAAAACCTAGTAGTAGTTTCGATCTCCTAAGGACCCAGATTATTCACTTTCTTCCAGGACTAGTTTCTGGAACTAGGTGAAAGTGAAGAAGTATATACTCTGCAAAACAAAAAGGTCATGTGAGGAAACTGTAAACAGAGGTTAGTAAAGTTTGCATTCTTACTCCTCCCACCTTCATTTTCTCTGTTCTATGCCAAAAAATTCTGATGGCATTTTATTCTGATCCAGTCTTCTGGATTAGAGTGTCATAGTTTAGGTTTATCCTTTCCTCTTTCTTCTCCAATCAAAACCCAATTGCCCAGGTGTCTGACACCAGAAGAAAAGTTGATAAGCTTACACCAACAGTTTACTTTTTAACCTTCTTAAAGCTTTGGTTTGCTTTTTCAAGGAATATTTGTAATTAAAGAGGATGAATTTCAGTGATGATATTTCACAAAGTGGATCAGAAAGATGGGAGTTGTAAAGTACGCACAATGCTTTTCTGGTATTAGATAGGTGACAGTTATATCTAAGGATGAGCTTCACCCTTTTATTTTATTTTATTTTTTTTGCGGTACGCGGGCCTCTCACTGTTGTGGCCTCTCCCGTTGTGGAGCGCAGGCTCAGCGGCCATGGCTCACGGGCCCAGCTGCTCCGCGGCATGTGGGATCCTCCCGGACCGGGGCACGAACCCGTGTCCCCTGCATCGGCAGGCGGACTTTCAACCACTGTGCCACCAGGGAAGCCCCAAGCTTCATCCTTTTACATGTCAAAGGTATAAGGAATAATAAACCTCAACCTTGAGGTAATGATGCTTTAGTTAACTGCGTTACCCATTCTGGAGAGGAGGAGCAGTAACAGAGGAAAGAGTCATGTTAATAATTATACAAATAGAACTTATTGTAGCCTATTTTTTTTTTTTAACATTTAATGAGTACTTCTTGTTCACTAGAATACCTATAGGCATGGTGTTTCCTGGAGTTGTGGCTATATTCCAATATTTAAGTGATGATTTTTTGTAGTAGCCCTATATTAAAAACTGGGTTTATATTCAACTGAAAACCAAGAATAGTAACTAGGCCCTTGAATATTTTTAAATCTGTAATTCCATTAGTTTGCCTTTAATTTGTCATGATTAGGGGCTTCTTTCATTTAAGCAGAACCCAGCTAATGTATGTCTACTGTATCCATTCTTGCTTAGAAAACCTAACATGGTGTTTTGATTGGAATGTGATATCTTGAATTAAAGATGTCTAGTACTCAAAGAAAAGAGATTGCCCAAGTGTATTTTCGAGCTTCTAAATAAGCTATTAGAGCACGTTTATTTTAGAATTCAGTAGGTTCTTTCATAGCAAAGCAGGTAATTTACCTGATATTATAAAGAGACTATCTGCATAAGTTAAAAAATTTAAAATACTCACCTCCACTGGCATATTTGAAAGTGCCTTATATTCTTTGGGGTGGACGATAGATATTGTATAAGTTGCCTTTTTGTTGGGCTCATCAAAACAAGGGAAGGATTTCCTGGCATCTGTTGGTTCATGATCAGTGGCTGCTATGCTCCTTAGAAATAAACACACAAACAAAATATATGTTGCCTCTTCTGATAGCACCTATGTTTCTATTCCTATAGAAAAGAATCAGCTATGTAATTATAACTACTGCATTTCTTAAAATGAGTTTCCATCCAGAAAACTATCAAATAGTTGTCAAAGTCTTTCCTGGAATTGTTAGGTTAACAAATAAATGAAAATTCAGAAACTGCTTCGGATATTTTATATGAGTAGTTAGGTATTTTGTTGCCATAACTAAAAATCTGTGAACTCTAAATGAGCAAAAATCAATCCGTTTCTGAGCTATCACTCTTTCCATCCTAAAGCCATCAAGCGACAAGTAGATAAACACAAAGCCAAACTCAAAGGCTTGCTTGTACCTGTCCTTGTGAGTGTGAACAGCTGTGTCCTGTCACGGAGTAGAGGAGTATATTCCAGAGTCCACAGCTCCTGTCCCTAATAGTACATTCTTTCTTACTTATGTTACACCAGGGACAAATCCCTTAGTTTTCATTTTCATGCAAAGTCAGTCCCTGAGCAATCTCCCAGTGAAGCAACCTTTGGCCAGGTTTAAAGTCCACTTTTGGAAAGAGACAGTATTCCTTTATAGCTCTAACTTAATGCTTATTAAGCTAAAATGTGAGTGTTTAATGTTTCCATCATTTCAAAGTGGAAATATTTTTTTCTGAGTAATTGCTCAAAACAAATCAATGAATGTAAACTTTTTACATGTAGTTATATTACAGTAAGATATTGTACATTTGCTCATTAGAAGAGTAAGCAGAGTAAAAAGTGTAAAAGGAAAGAAATGTTGACTTATATTCATTAATAATTTGTGTAAGGAAAATATTTCATCCTTCAGAATTCTCAGAGACTAAGGAACATATTTCATAAAGAATAACAAATTGTTACATTGTTCATTGATCCAATAAATATTAATTGAACCCCTTCCCACACACACACACACACACACACACACACACACACACACACACATCTACCAGGCATTATTCTAGGTTCTGAGGGAATAACAAAGAATAAATAAATAGATAAATAAGGAGAGTGTTAAGAGCTATACAGAAAATGAAACAGGGGAAGTGACAGAAAATGACTCAGGAAAAGTGGTGAGCAATATTAGGTAGAGTAGTCAGGGACAGTCTCTTGGAGTAAGTGATGGTTTGCTGAGATCCGAATGATGAGAAAAACCCAGACAGGTGAAGATTAGGGAAAATGTGTTTCCTTAACAGAGGGAACAGCAAGTGCACAGTCTCTAAAGTGGAAAAGAATTTAATGTGGTTGAGACCTGAAAGATGTCCAGTGTAGCAGAAGTACAGTGAACTGGAGGGACTAAGGGGTCAGCAGAGGCCATGGTAAGTGTCTTCATTTCATTTGGGTTCAAGGATGCATTATATACATTAACTTATATAAAAAATAATATGTCATAGGTCAACATCCAACTACAAGAAATTAAAATATTTTTGAATTTCTTTTAAAACCCCTCTGGATATAAAAATTAGTTGTTAAAAACTCAGCCAAAAAAACTAATCTGTAAAAAATAAAACTGGAAAAGGTCTGTCTTTTAGGACACTGTTGACTGAGGGGGACAACTTTCTGGGATGACTGAAAAAATCTATACCTTATGTACAGCTGATTCATTTTGTTATAAAGCAGAAACTAACACACCATTGTAAAGCAATTATACTCCAATAAAGATGTTAAAAAAAAACGCTATACCTTTTTATGGGTGTGGTTAACAAAGATGTGTGCATTTGTCAAAATTCATTGAATTGTTCCCATTAGATTTGTGCATTTAATGTATATAAATTTTACCTAAAAATAACTAAATCAATATTGAGCTCCAGTAAATAGGTTTAGATTTGGATTGTTGCAGTGGCATGAGTTAACAGTTCAGAAACAATCTCTTCTGTATCCCAAGCTTGAGCAAATGAAAAAAAAAATGAGGATAACAGAAGGCAGGTTTCTCACAGCTGGGGAAGAGAGTTATAAATTTGTAAAAAAGGGAAGACTAGACCTTGGTATTGAACTGTAACTGCAGGTTCAGTGTATACTCAATGATTTTTCACATACACATGTATCTATATATGTAAATGGATATAAAAATACACAGAGACATGTATTTCCTAGTTTTGTCTAGAAGAAATGACAAGCTTGTAGCAATGAGCACAACTAGTTCCCATTACCACTCTCCAATAAAAGGAACCAGAACTCTTCATAAAAATGGCTGATTCCAGTGCTGGATCAGAAAGGTCCAAAATGATCCTGGAACATCTTGCTTTGCCAAAAAGTAAGGAAGTTTTCAAAGAATCATAAGAATAAGTCAAAAGGACACAAAAGTCAGCTGGAGGGGACTACCCCTGGCCAGATCTGGGGGAACATCAAAATAAGTAATGGAATTATAAACTATTGATTAAAATAAGAATCCATGATAAAACATGAATAAATAAATAAGTGGGGCAAAGGAAAGCTCTTCTTTACAGTAGATTGCCTACTAATAATTTTAGGAGGAATGATGGATTTAGAAAATCATCAGTGGATGCCAAAACAAAGTGGATGAAAGTTTGTTGAGGAAAGGAATATCTGAATAGTTTCAAACACTTTCTCTGAAAATTACTTACAGATAAAAAAATTATAACTTTACAATGAAGAAAACTGTTGGATACCACCTTAAACAAGTAATCAAAGATCACTAATAATTGTACAGATCAACATAACGTGTCTCCTGATGTGACTTCGTGAGAGGGACTAAGTATCACCTCTCTGAAATTCCTGACAAAAATGCTTGACTTGCATTTTTAAATCATGAGGAAAATCAGACAAACTAAAACTGAGGGATATTCTCAAAATAACTGGCCTGTGCTCTTCAAAAATATCAAGGTTGTGAAAGACAAAGAAAGGCAAGGGACTGTTCCAGTTTAAAGGAGTCTAAAAAGGCATGACATTAAATGCATTGCATGAATCCAAACTGGATACTGGACTGGGAAAAAAATACTGGGTTAATTGATGAAATTTGATTATGACTGTGGATTAGATGATTATCATATCAATGTTAAATGTTCTGATTCTGATAACTGTACTGTGGTTATGTTAGAAAATGTCCCTGTACTTAAGAAGTATATACTGAATGTGAAGAGGTAAAGGGAGACAATGTTTCAATATACTCTAAAGGTCTAGAGAGAGACAGAGACATGGGGTTGCTGGGGAGAGAGGAAATAGGACAAAATGTAAACAATTGGTAGTGTTCCTAGGAGTTTCTTGTATTGTTCTTGTAACTGTTCTGTTAAGTTTGAAATTATTTCAAAATAAAGTTACCCAAAAAGTCCCAGCCAAGAATTTATTCTTCAGTATTACTGATTAGTTTTTGTGATAACAGTTTAACTAATCAATTGAAGTTTCTAACACATGTAGACTGTAGTGAATTGCAAATGCATCAGAATATAAAGAAGCCTGTATACTTCCCCAGTGTACTAAGGATTTATAAGAAGATCCACCAGGCTCCAACCCCATGTTTAGTCAGCTGCTTTTTTCTTTTGAATTCCTCTGGATTCTGATTTCTTCCCCAGGCAAAGGAAGAGGAAAAGTCACTCTCTGCAAGAATGTTTCAATTTAGTCACACCTCAGAAATAAGCCAGATAACTAATTTGGGAATATGAGTGTGATTAACAGACAAGGGAGAGATTGACAATAATACAATAATAGTAGGGGACTTGATCACACCACTTACATCAATGGACAGTCATCCAGATAGAATCATCAGATAGAAAACCATTAAGAAATCAGTGGTCTTAAATGACACATTAGACCAGTTGGACTTAATATGTATCTACAGGACATTCCATCCCAAAACAGCAGAATACACATTCTTTTCAAGAGCCCATGCAATATTCTCCAGCATAGATTGTGTGCTAGGCCACAAAACAAGTCTCAACAAATTTAAGAGGATAGAAATTATATCAAGCATTTTTTCTGACTACAATGGTATGAAAGTAGAAATCATTTACAGGAAGAAAAACAGGAAAAACACAAACAGGTGGAGACTAAACAACATGCTACTAAAAAACCAATGGGTCGGGCTTCCCTGGTGGCACAGTGGTTGAGAGGCCGCCTGACGATGCAGGGACACGGGTTCGTGCCCCGGTCCAGGAAGATCCCATATGTCGTGGAGCGGCTAGGCCTGTGAGCCATGGCTGCTGAGCCTGCGCGTCCGGAGCCTGTGCTCTGCAACGGGAGAGGCCACAACAGTGAGAGGCCCACGTACCGCAAAAAACAACAACAACAACAAAAAACCAATGGGTCAATCAAGAAATCAAAGAGGAAATTAGAAAATACCTTGAGACAAATGGAAATAAAAACATAACTATCCAAAATCTATGGGATGCCTCAAAAGCAGTTTTAAGAGAGAAATTTATAGCAACACAGGCTTACCTCAAGAAATAAGAAAAGTTTCACATAAACAACCTAACCTACCAACTAAAAGACTTAGAAAAAGAAGAACAAACAGAGCCCAAAGCCAGCAGAAAGAAGGAAATAATAAAGATCAGAAAGGAAATAAATAGACACTGAAAAAAATAGAAAAGATCAATAAAACCAAGAGCTGGTTTTTTTGGAAAGATAAACAAACTTTATAAGTGTTTAGCCAGGCTCACCAAGAAAAAAGAGAGAGGACCCAAATTAACAAAATAAGAAATGAAAGAGGAGAAATTACAACCAATATAACAGAGATTTAAAAAAATAAGAGAATATTATGAACAGCAATAAAGCAATAACTTAGACAACCTAGAAGAAATGGATAAATTTCTAGAGACATAAGATCTTCCAAGACTGCATCAGGAAGAAATAGACAATCTGAACAGACCAATCTAAAAAAAAACTCCTAGCAAACAAAAGTCCAGGACCAGAGAGTGTCACAGGGGAATTCTACCAAACATAGAGAGAAGAGCTAATATCTATCCTTCTCAAACTATTCTAAAAAAATTGAAGAGGAGGGAACACTTCCAAATTCACTCCATGAGGCCACCGTTACTCTGATACTGAAAGTAGGCAAAAATACTACAAAAAAAGAAAATTACAAGCCAATATCTCTGATGAATATAGATATAAAAATCCTCAATGAAATATCGGCAAACTGAATTCAACAATATATAAAAAGGATCAGACACCATGATCAAATAGGATTTATTCCAGGGATGCAGTGATGGTTCAAGATCCACAAATCAATCACTGTGATACACCACATTCACAACAGGAAACATAAAAAATCACATGATTATCTCAACAGCTGTAGGAAAATTTAACAGAATTCAACATCCACTCATGATAAAAACTCTCACTGAAGTTGGTATAAAGGGAACATATCTCAACATAATAAAGCCCATACATGACAAACCCACAGCTAACATCATACTCAGTGGTGGAAAGCTGAAAGCTTTTCCTCTAAAATCAGGAACAAGACAAGGATGCCCATTCTTGTCAATTATTTACATAGTATTGGAGATCCTAGCCACAGCAATCATACAAGAAGAAAAAACAAAAGGCATCCAAATAGGAAAGAAAGAAGTAAAATTGTCACTATTTGCATGATACTATATATAGAAAACCCTAAAGTCTCCACTAAAAAACTATTAGAACTAATAAATGAAGTCAGTAAACTTGCAAGATACAAGATTAGTATACAGAAATCTGTTGCTTTGTCTATACACTAATAATGAACCAAAAGAAAGAGAAAGCAAGAAAATAATCCTGTTTAAAATCATATCAAAAAGAATAAAATGCCTAGGAATAAACTTAACCAAGGAGGTGAGAAACCTATACTCTGAAAAGTATAAGACATTGATGAAGGAAGTTGAAGGTGATGCAAAGAAATGGAAAGATATCCTAGGTTCATGGATTAGAAGAATTGATACTGTTAAAATGTCCACACTACCCAAAGCAATCTACAGATTTAATGCAATCCCTATGAAAATACTCGTGACGTTTTTCACAGAACTGGAACAAATAATCCTGAAATTCATATGGAACCACAAAAGACCCCAATTTTCCAAAGCAATCTTGAGAAAAGAGAACAAAGCTGGAGATATCAGTCTCTGGCTTCAGACTTCAGACTACAAAGCTACAGTAACCAAAACAGTATGATACTGGCACAAAATCAGACACGTAGATCAATAGAACAGAACAGAGAGCCCAGAAATAAACACACGCACTTATAGTCAATTAATCTATGACAAAGGAGGCAAGAATATACAATGGGGAAAAGACAGTTTCTTTAATAAATGGTGCTCAGAAACCTGGACAACTACATGTAAAAGAATGAAATTAGAACATTTTCTCACACCATATACAAAAATCAACTCAAAATAAATTAAAGACCTAAATGTAAGACCAGAAATCATAAAACCCCTAGAAGAAAACATAGGCAGAACACTCTTTCACATAAATTGTAGCAATATATTTTTAGATCTGTCTTCTAAGGCAAAGGAAACAAAATAAAAAATAAACAAATGGGATCTAATTAAACTTAAAAGCTTTTGCACAGCAAAGGGAATCATCAACAAAACAAAAAGACAGCCTATGAAATGGGAGAAAAGATTAGCAAATGATATGACTAGTAAGGGGTTAATATCCATAATATATAAACAGCTTATACAACTCAATACCCAAAAAATGAACAACCTGAATAAAAATGGCAGAAGACCTGAATAGACAATATTCCAAAGAAGACATACAGTTGGGGAACAGGCACACAGAAATATGCTCAACATCACTAATCATCAGAGAAATGTAAATCAAAGCAGTGAGATATCACCTCACAACTGTCAGAATGGCTTTTATCAAAAAACACAATAATAAATGTTAGTAAGGATGTGGAGAAAAGGGAACCCTGGTACACTGTTGGTGGGAATGCAAATTGGTACAGTCACTATGGAAAACAGTATGGAGGTTCCTCATAAAACTAAAAATTGGACTACCATATAATCCAGCAATTCCAGTCCTGGGTATCTATCTGGAAAAAAAATGAAAACACTAATTTGAAAAGATACATGCACTCCAATGTTCATAGACAAGATATGGAAGCAACCTAAGTGTCCATCAACAAATGAATGGATAAAGAGGATGTAGTATCTATGTATACAATGGATATTACTCAGCCATAAAAAAGAATGAAAGTCTGCCATTTGCAATAATATGCATAGACCTGAAGGGTATTATGCTTAATGAAATAAGTCAGACAGAGAAAGACAAATATTGTATGTTATCACTTATATGTGGAATCTAAAAAATAAACAAACAAATATAACAAAACAGAAATAGACTTAACAGATATAGAGAACAAACTAGTGGTTACCAGTGGGGATAGGGAAGGGGGGAGGGGCAAGATGTGGTAGCAGATTAAGAGGTACAAACTACTATGTATAAAATAAATAAGCTACAAGGATATATTGTACAGCACAGGGAATATAGCTAATATTTTATAGTAACTTTAAATGGAGTATAATCTATAAAAATATTGAAACTAATATAATATCATAAATCAACTATACTTCAATTATTTAAAAAGGCCCTATTTGTATATGCTAAATTCCATCCAGAGTTACCAAAGTTTTCTAAATATATGCAGATTTGAAAACAACGTATATGAGATAGCAATACAAAACCATTTTAGATCACAACTTCTTTGGGGAGGTTTTATTCAGTGATTAAAACTTCTTTTTAAAGTTAGATGAATTGGTTTGCAAATTAATGGAAAAGGCCTGGCTAATCTCACAGTATGTTCAGGAGTAACTCTTGGGTATGTCCTAAATAATTATAATGCCAGGCAAATGTGCTGAGGTAAACCATTTTTACATCGGGGCCTCTCTGTGTTGTAAGTCACTTACTAGACCCAGCACATTAAAAGTATAATTCTGTGTAGCTTGTTAATTTACAAAAGGGAAGGCATTCCTCTGACTTCTCTGAGTGCATCAGATCAAGCTGACCTTAGAGAACGCTGAAGAGAGAGGAAGTAATGATTGCAAGCACCAACCGTTCACTCTGAATCAACTTTAAAAAAACCAGCTACTTGATTACCTCAGAAATCATCTGGCGTACTGTTTCCAATGAAGACTCTCAGGCTATGTTCAGCAGTTTAATATCTTGAGCCAGAAAAATAAACAGCAAGGTCTGAGTGAAAAACTTAAATGAAAGACTGCTGATGCAGGCAAGGCAGCCACAATGAAGTATCTTTGCAGACTAGTAAAGGGTTCCAGAATTCAGTAGAGGAGCTGATCAGTGCAAGACAACCCATCTAGATTATTCAAACTCCAACCAATTTTTTTTTTTGCGGTACCCGGGCCTCTCACTGCTGTGGCTTCTCCCGTTGCGGAGCACAGGCTCTGGATGCGCAGGCTCAGCGGCCATGGCTCACGGGCCCAGCCGCTCCGCGGCATGTGGGATCTTCCCGGACCGGGGCACGAACCCGTGTCCTCTGCATCGGCAGGCGGACTCTCAACCACTGCGCCACCAGGGAGGCCCCTCCAACCTATTTTTATGGTGGTTTGAACCAATTAATTATTTAAATTTATTTTCCAAATGCTTTTTTTCTATGCAGAGGATACTCAAGGTCAAGTAAAATTTGTTATTGTTTGCTTGCTTCCAAAATAAAGGAAATTACTATGCATCCTGCAACAAGTAAACAAGACACCCCTGCTGAAGCTGTTCTTTGTTGATAATGGGCATACTGATAGCTCGACATATCAATATAATGAATAAACTGACATACAATTAAAATTTCAAGATCAAAACTACAAATGAGTATACATATCTGTGCGTGAGGATATAATGCACACACACGTGCACACACACACACACACACACACTTAATTATGACCTTCTCAATGATTTCTGCTCTGTTTCCACTTAACTGCTAAATCTTTATCACAAGCCCTAACCTTGTGCTTCAGATTTAATTATCCAAGTGCCTACTAGACATCTCTTCCTAGATGTCTGACAGGCATTCAACACATCGGCCACCGAACTCATGACCTTCCCTTCTAAACCTGGTTCTTCTATTTTCAATATCAGTGAAAGGTGTGGGCTATCAGATGAGATATCTGGAGCATCCTAAATCTATAACTCATCTCTTCCCCACAGCCAGTCAGTCTTCAAATCCTGACTGCGTTACCTGCAAGCTATTTTCTCCATTATGTTCTCTTCTGTCTGTCCTGAAATCACTGTCCTACCTGATCCTCATCGTCTTCTCTTTCCTGGATAACTGCAGTGTCTCTCATATACTCATGTACGGATTTAGTTCTTTCCTCCCCATGTAAATAGTCATTGGTTAACTTTTCCTGCATAATGCCTGTCATTAAATATCCTTACTTTTTTTTTTCCTGTGGGTTTTCCAGAGTTATCTCTAGCTAGCCTCTTCATATAAACCTCTCCTACAAACTTATTTCTTCTCCCGACTATGCTTTTTTGACCTAATGCCTTTCCTGTTTGCCTGCTTTTTACCTTCTTGCTTGCCTCTGCCTATTGAAATCCCACCATTACATCAAAATTCAACTTCAATCCCAGCAATGCTGTAAAAACCCAGAAAACCCAAACCGGAAACCATGTGTCCCTCTTTTAAATTCTTCTTGCAATTCCTGTCAGTTTCAATGGTTCTCAGTCCTTAAAGTATGAAGACTGCATTCCTAAGTCAAAAAAAGATTCTACTGACTTCTCTTGCCTTTGACAAGACGGGGAGAAAAGGAACCATGGGAAGTTTTCCATCCTGACTGAGTGGGAAGGTGGAGCTGTCATTGGTGGAAATTGGATTCCTCTATGGGAAAGGGGCTGTGGCGATGCAGCATGTCCCAGCATGTTCCAGAGGACACTAGTGTGAGAGCCTATATGAAAATTTCTATATATTCATTTAATAATCATTAAGTTCTCTCTGTGTGCTAGGTAGTGAACAAGAGAGACACAGGGACCCTACTCTCAGGGACCCACAGAAGATTCCACAGTCTCATGCAGTTGGGAAACTACATACTATGGCAGCTTCTAGAGGTTCATAATGAACATTATCATATAAAAGTCTCTGAAAAGTCCCACCATTTAAAAAAAACTTTAAAGTTTAAAAAACTTTAACATAATTTTGTGTTTAGTATTATTTCCCAAAGAAATTTGGCCACAGAATCCCTCCCTTGCATTTTTCTGACAGTATCTATTAATATCCCATGCAACTAGAACTCTCTGAAACAGATAATTAGGAAATGCTGTGTAAGAGCAATCCAAATGCAGAGAAGGAAATGCTGAACCTTGGAGAGGAGAGAATATTGTTATATACTTCGGAGATGTGAGTAGAGGGGAACTCTGAGAACAACTGGAAATCCTACATAACTATTGAGAAGGAGTGTTGAAATGGTTTGGTGGTGTGGGCAGGAAAACATTCCAAAGGTTCCAATCCTTCGAAGTAGTTTTCCTCAGACCCGAAGGAACAGACCAGAGAGTAGGAAAAGTGGCTGTTAAGTTTCCCAAACTTTCTTCTCCTGACCCTCACTATAGCTGTCTCCCCGGTGAGATGATACGGTTATTATGGCTAGGGAACTCTAAACTTGCTCTACCTTCTCCAAGTCTCCATTTGCCTCTGAATTTTGAGGGAAAGAAGCTCAGATAGTTGTCTCTTCTCCGTGAAGTTCAAGTGTCGGTTGTATTTACAGAAATCAAGTAATTTTGGCTACTATTGAGTGCACTAATGTTTATTTGCACTGTGGTTGCGACGGTCATATCCCATACCGCATATACTCAATCCTGGAGTTAATTTTACAATAAGGCAGAAGGGTTGGAAAGTATAATCTTGATGGTGTACATAAAATGTATTACTCTGATGGCATTTGAAATTGCATGAGCATCAAATATTACAAAGTTCACTCTATAATCTGAAAGGACGGTGCTCTTCCCCCTGAACTCACGCTTGTGGCCCTCCTCTGCACTCTGTAGATGAGACCCACTAAAGAGGCCTGCACTGTCAAAATGTTATTCACAGGCTTGAAAGAAAACAATGCACTTTTCTCATATGCTTGAAATATTTCAGAATAAGAAAAACAAAAAGTATTCCATTGAGCCTAAATGAGGTTATTATGTTCCAGAACCATTCCAAAACCATGTGTGCAGTGCAAAACTGGCTGCATCCTGTGTAATGTAAGAGCCTCATCTGCTACCAATGAAAACAGACAAACCTGGTGACACCAGTCCTCCATGGGAGCCTAATTGAGCACCAGCCTTCCTCCCCAACCTTGGGTCACTTAGTATTTCTGAGTATTTTAGCAACTAAGACAGCTAAGTTTCAGAATGTCATCTCTCAAGTATATATCTTATCATAAAACTAACTCATACAGTAAAATAATCCAAAGAGTTAGAATGAATAATATATATTTTAGCATATAGTAATTTTTTGTATTTATAAAATATATAACAGAAACTTATTAATGGAACTGTGTTCCATATTTTTTGGCCTTCCTGTAGTGTATAGAATTTTATAAAGTATTTTGATGGCTTTACCCAGATGCAATTTCTGTTCTTTTCACAACCCAAAAAGCAGTTTTAAACTCAGCAATAATCATTTAAAAGTTTTTACTTGTTTTCACTTTACACTAACATATTTTTAGAATCTCTTGAAAGTAGATATTCTTTAGAGTATTATTTCTTTACCAAATTGCAAACACTTAAAAAAATCATCTTATCGTTAGTAAGGCTCAGAGAAATAAGTTCTTTCATTCATTGTTTGTGGAAATGTAATTTGGGACATATTTTTGAAAGTCAGTTTGGAGATACACACATATACACATGTGCATGCACATGTGTTATATATGTGTAGATGTGTGTATATATACACACACATGCATGCACTAGTACATGTGTAGTTTGAGCCAATTTCCTAAGAAATTTCCTATAGAAATATTAGAAAATACTATTCATAGTTTTTTATAAGGCTGTTCATTACATTTTATAGGTGTTTATAGGTAAAAAAGTAGAAGCAATTTAAGTGCCCAAATCTAATGGGAAAGTTGAATGAATTACATTTTATTGGTACAATGGGCTATCATATATCCATTAAGTCATTTGTGGAAGAATACCAAATTATATGTTAAAGTGTTGATATATTGTAAAAACATGTTACACAATACTATATACAGCATAATAATGCCATGTTTATCTGTATCCAGAAAAAATAACTAGAAGAATGTCTGCCTAACTGCTAACAATGACTATGCTTGAGT
This sequence comes from Tursiops truncatus, assembly GCF_011762595.2. Lineage (NCBI taxonomy): Eukaryota > Metazoa > Chordata > Mammalia > Artiodactyla > Delphinidae > Tursiops > Tursiops truncatus. The sequence continues at coordinate 29,467,479 of NC_047038.1, forward strand.
GATGGACTTATAGATGGATTTTTTTCCTTATAATTTTCTGTTTCTCAAGTTTTCTGTAGTGAATGTGTCTTATTTATGAAATAATTAAACAAAATAAATGTTACATGTTTCTTGACATATTTGTACCCTTTGACCCAGCAATTCTATTTTTCGGACTATATCCTAACATGAGAAAATAAACAGATACACACTTAGGTACTTACAACTATGTTCTTTCTGACTTGTTTATAGTAATAAAACACTGGAAGCTACTTGAATGTCCAACATTAGGGAATTGGTTTTAAAAAAATAACTGCATTCATGCAGTGAAATATTGCACAGTCTTTAAAATCAGATTCTTGAAAATATTTAACAAAGGGAAATGCTTACAGTATATTCAGTTAAAAGGTATATGGACAGAGAGATATGTAGACATAATATAATTACAATTTTGATTACCTAAAAAAATTTAGAATATACATTAGTGTTTTAACAGGGCTAACCACTGGGTGGTGAAATTATTTATAGGTTCTTTTTTTCCTTTTTATAATTTTCTATGCTTTCAACATTTGTAATTTATATAAACAGAAAGAATATGTAAACAATAAAGAAGCTTGTTTTTTGCAAGTAATATTAAGATACAGTATCTATATGAACATGATCCCTCCAAATATTTTTTCAGACTATCATTTCTACTCAGTTTATTGCTGTACTGCACAGTGAGATAAGAATGTATAATATTTTATTTTAATCCCTGGGTCTCTCTGACAAACAATAGGAAGAATTCTGACCAAAAGATTTGCTTTGCTCTATAAAATGCTTAAAACAACATAGGAAAGGAATATTCAGAGGGCTGGCCTCAGTCTCACTCTGAACAGTGATATAAGGTTTCTTAATCATTTACTTGTTCAGAATCTAAGTAGGCAAAGGTCAAAGCAGTTTCAAGTTCAATGTTACCTCAGGTGTAGCCTTCCTCGCTGATGCAAGGACCACACCTGCAGAGTGAAGGTTTTTTGAGTTCATTGAGAGATTTTATGCCTTTGACAAAGCTCTAGTAATAGCCTCTGATTGAGCGACAAGGCAAGTAACCATTTGGCTAGACTCAGGGAATGCAAGTATATATACATGTATACTAGGAGGGCTGTGTGTGGGGGATATATTTATGTTCTTAATTGCTTAAGGCTTAGCATAACCATTGCATACTGCATGATAGATAATAAGCCTGAAGAGTTATCCGTGTGCTACCACTAATGTATGGACTCAATGAGTATTTATTGAAAGCTTATCTGTAAAACATGGTTCTGGCCATATGAGATTAAAAAGACATAGTCCTACCTTCCTAAATGAAAACACAAAAACAATTGCGTGAATTTTACATACTCTCAATGTTTCTTCTCCAATAAAACAGACAAAATTATAATTGATATTTACTGATTTTCACTTAAATTTAGTGTGATATAATTTTAAAAGTTCACTTTAAAATCATTGCCACATAGCCCAAGAATATCACCAGTGAAATTTACCAGACACATGTATTTTTAAAGTTTGAGGTAGTTCATGTAAATATTAAGGATAGAATGCAGTATAATATGATTTTTCCTGATGAAATAAAGGACTTACACTGAGTTTTTAGACTCCATGCAGCTCATTCAATACTTTCAAATTTTGTGGTAGGCTTTGAAAATATAAATGGGCAAGAATTTTTGCTTCCCAGATGAACAGGCAGAAATGAAACCAAGTTTAGATAAAGATCAGACCATCAATATAATTGAAAGGTGGAAAGTGAAAGGGAAGGAGAAGAAATGGAAAGCAAATATATAGCTTTGGAGAAATAAAGCAAAAAAAATTTTAAAATTTACTTGATTTGTCCTTTCTCCACGTATGTTGTTCTATAAAACCCCACGAGCGAGCCATTCAGCCAGCCGGCGAACTCCATGGTCAACTGGTAGAGACCCTTGCCACCGTTGGGTGCAAGCTCTTCATCTGTCTCCACTACCACATACTCCTGCTTTTTGTATTCGAAGCACCGCCTGACTTTCACCTGCTCCCCAGAGGGTTTCCTCAGCACCGGGAGCTGGGTGATCCTCGTCTCCCGGAGGTGTAGCCACAGGTTCCGGGTGGGTGAGCTCACGTTGATGGAGATGTTCACTCTGCCCGTGTACGTGTCCTCCTCCAACAGGGGCTTCACCTCCAGGTCGTAGTGCACTGGGTTGATGAAGTCCGGCAGCCTGAAATCTTTCCAGCCTCCACTTTCATCTTCACTGGCAGGGCAGACCCCCTGGTCCTGTGGAGGGCTCAAAGTGGGAGGCCTCGAAGTGGGAGGCCTGTGGGAAGGAGCCTGGGTTGTGCCCTGTCCTCCGTCGGTAGAGTCACACGATCTGGTCAAGCCCACGGAAAGTCCTACTATTAATCCGACACCCACCACCACCGCACAGATGATGGCCACATGTTTCCTTTTAATGCAGTATCTCTTAGAGCCTTCTCCCTCCTCCAAGATCATTTTTGTTTCCAAAGTCAAATGTTACACATAAAAGGTTGTTAAATTTAACTAACTAACGTCAGCAGTCTTCCTTTTTCAATTGGAAGGAATTCCCTGGTTTGGCAGCCTGCTTTCGCCTTTCCCACACCTCTCTCTCTCTGGCTGCTTGAATCTTTTCCTCTCCCTTCACGGTCCCACTAGACACTCAAGGATGAATGTGGAATCAAGGGGGTGGGGTAAGGACTCCAGAAGAGGAGCTGAGCTGGAGGAAGAGGACTGACGAGAATATTGTCACGGCTCCTCTTACAAACAACGCATCCCCCACTCCACCCCTCCTACCGGAGTGAGTTAAATATAAAACAGGGCTTTGCTTATCAGCCAGTGGGAGGATGATCCTTTGCCAAAGCTCTGTCAGCAGCTTTCGAGGAGAGAACGTTTGGGAAGAGGTGTGCTTGTGATGGAAAATCTCACCCTTTGCCACTGAGTCTGTGGCTTCTTCCTGTTGTGTGCGCAGTCTCTCTCTCCTAACCAAAGGGCTTTTTGCATCTCAGCTATTTTTTAGGTAGCTGTGTTTTTTTTTCATTCTTTTTCCTTATCTTATGTAAACATTCAGATTCTACCTTTTGCCAAAGTCAGGTCCTGGAGTTCCGTGCACAGAGTGATACATAAATTCAAGGACCACTTAGGTAGTGAGTAAATATTTGTTGAATTGGTGGATTAGTAAAACATGGCCAGGTCACCCTAAATCAGTTCAGTTGATGCTGGATGAAAGAGAAAAGGAAACATAAATTAGTCAAAAAGCAGTACTGGAGCTCAAAAGCATAAGAAGAAAAAAGAGAGACAGAAAAGTAATGGGTTGGAAGGACAGAAGGACAAGGAAGATAAACTTGATTAACTTGTTAGGTTAAATAACTAAACGCTTAGATAATCTTGTCTAAGTGAGATTGAATTCTTTAGCCTAGAGTGTGGTAGATGAGGTTTGGAGGAGATTCCAGATGCAAAGTTGGCTGTTGAAAGATCTGTTATCTGCCCAAACCTATTGCCTCTGAATGAAAAGCTCAAGATGATAGAAATCACAATAATGACTTCCATGTTTATGAGTAGCTAAGATGTATACGTCCAAGCCATCTCTAATAGTAGCAGTACAATCATAAATATAAAAAATTAGAGAGCATTCTATATGCCAGGCACTATGCTAGGTACTTCATAGAAGTTATCATTTAAGACTTACCAGCAACTCTATGAGACTGATACTATTATGATGCCCATTTTAGAGGTGGAAGGACTGACATTCAAAGAGGTAAGTCATTTGCTCAAGGTCACAGCATTGGAGCTTGAACTCAGGTTATCTGAGTCCAAAATCCAAATATCTAACTATACTGCCTCTGTTCTCTGAAGAGGAAAAATGTTTAAGGGTTAAGTAACCATGAAAAACTTGGTCAATATTTCCCAAAGTGCAATCCATGGATAATATTAATAGATATAATTAATTAATTTAATAGATATAATTGCAAAGCAGGCAGTGCTGTGGTAGATAGAGTTAAGAATATTCTTTCACTACTTTACATTCTTCCAGAGCTTCCAGTTGGCACTACCATCACACTGTGAATCTCCCAGATAGGATATACTACTGTGTGATTTCTATATTTAGTTGATGAGAGAGTTTGTTTGGTGAGATACCTTTTGAGGGTCTTGTGTTCCCACACTCTGAAAAATCCTACTGTAAACTGTTCCAAGTTATAAATTAGACACACGGATAAAAAGAGAAGATTTTAAGAATGAAAGGGTCGACTTTGCTGTACGCATTTCTATTGTTTTCTCATAAAATGGTAGTAAGAGAAATAAAGTTAAAGGCAAGAGGGGTATATTTTTCTAAATCATAGGTTCATCTTGTTTATTAATTTCACATTCTGAAGTAATCCTAAACTTTAATCATAGTATGTTTAATTTTGGTAAATCAACTTTATGAACTTTAGCCTTGAAATCCCTTTTTTATCAGAAATATCATCTGATGTTTCACTAAATGTTTCACAGGGCAAACATTTTAATGTGTTCTCCATAAATTAAAAGGAAGGTGTGGATCAAATTTATCTCAGCATAATGACTGAAAAGAAATGGAAAAAAAAAGGATTTTGAAGAATGTACATAAAATTATATTAAACTGGAAGCATTTTTTAAAAATCTCAGCTAAGGCAAACATATATAAAACTCTTAAACTCAATTTTGTCTAGAAAGACAGCAGTCTTATCACCAGGTCCCATGTTTGCACTAAACTGAACAAAGGAGATAATAGACCTTTGGAATAAGGTGCACTTAAGGGGGTTTGAGAATGGCCACCTGCTATCAAATATCTCTCCTGTTTTACCTGAAATTCCACCATAAGGGGTTCATTATTTATAGATAAATGCGATTTTTTGCTAGCAGAAATAAAATACCTTAAATCCATGTACTTTGTGTGTGTGTGTGTGTGTGTGTGAACACGTGCACAAATTTTTAGTCTAAGGCCCAACCACAGCATTTGATTAGTACCAACCTAAAAGAGCCGCCTATATCCAGTGAAGGGCATCACATCTTATCCATGTCAGCATATTAGGGTTGCCTGAGGTGATAGAGGTAAAACGTCCAGCCAGACAAGTGGGAGTAGCAGAGCCAGCCTGTGCACTAAACACATTTAGGGTCACCATATTAGGGTTTACTAAATATAAAGCCCCAGCTTTCATAGTTGGTAATGCTGCACTCCATTGCAGCAGTTCTTGCTGTCCTTCTCCCTGACACTGGAACACTGAGTCTGTGGCAGGAGGCTCTTGATCTTGAAAGCCCTTGTTCCAGATCCAATCCACAGTGAAGGTCAAGGCAGCCACTGGCAGGACACACACGCGCGCGCGCACACACACACACACACACACACACACACACACACACACACACAGAATCTACTCCTATAATGAGACCAACGAACCATCATAGGCACTCACCTAGTTAAACAGTTTATATTGATTAATCTTATGTTGAAGAATCTACATTACATGTAACTACTTTGGAAAGGCTACCTCTGGTCAGTTTCCATGTAGGTTCAAGCCAGAGGAGTGAATGCACGGCCATTCACTGTAGATCATAAACCACACTCCCCCATAGCTTTTGACAATGTGTATTATTACCATCTTGTACCCCAAGTACCAATCCAATATCTCTCCCATATAGGACACTCAATAAATGTTCATTGATTGCTTTTTGAATAAACAAATGAATGTATAAATAAAAAGGAGGAAAAAGAACACCAAGAATCCAGAATGGGAAGGGTTAGTGGGCATAATATGCGAGAAATGTTGAGATAAAATAAATTCAGTTCAAATTGCAATAATGACTAGAAAGAAGTTCCCTGGAGGTGAGGACTTGAAAATCATTCCTGATCTTGAGAAGATAAGGAACTTCCTGGCTAATTCCTTCCCACAGCAGGTAGATTGATGCAGGAGACCCACCATAATACTGAATACACAGCATATACCTCCCTTTTTCACTTGGAGCTTCAGTTTAAAGCTCTTCTGTTAAGTCTCAGGAATTATACATACCCTTCTATGTACATGGGGTGCTATTGGCTGACCAGAGAACTCAGAGCATCACCAGAAATGTTGTCAATAACTAACACCACAATGTGATTATTTGACTGGCTCTTCACTCCTATTAGTTGATCATAGCTGAATGGTTCAGGAGAAAAAACAAAAATGGCAAGCTAGAATCACAATAGAAGAAGCAGAATCTGCAAATTGGGCTATATTATATAAGGAACAGGGAGAATCAGAATGAGTTTCTTTCCATCTTGCCACAGGGTCTCAATTATCAACCATGTCAATTCTATAAACCCCATGGTCAATCCAAGTATTTCCAAACTTTAAAGGTTTAGTTGGAATTACAAAAGGAGAGTACCATTGCATTTGATTTGGACGACCATGCATTCTAAATCCATATTGGCAATGTTCATTGTGATCCTGGTCAATTATATTTTATTTTATTTTCTATTCGTCATCTTTTGTGTGGTCTCAGCAACTGTTTTAAAACGTTCAGTTGGTCTTAAGACCTAAGTGATCTCTTCTGACTTTTTCCAAGAGCTGAAAATAGCTGCAGATGTCAGGCAGAAGGTGTTCATCAGGCCACATCTAACTTTTGTTGGTTGATAATGATGAATTTGTCCAATGGTAGCACAATAAGAGGAACTACACAGTAGGGAAGACAAGGAGGAAAAGAGTGAGGAAGAGGGTCAAGAGGTAAGAGGAGGGGAAGAAACATTTTCAGAGAAACTGATGAGAATAAACTTCCAAAATACATTCAAACATAATTCAATAAAAAATAAAAATAAATGAAACAGGGCTTCCCTGGTGGCGCAGTGGTTGAGAGTCCGCCTGCCGATGCAGGTGACACGGGTTCGTGCCCCGGTCCGGGAAGATCCCACATGCCGCCGAGCGGCTGGGCCCGTGAGCCATGGCCGCTGAGCCTGCGCGTCCGGAGCCTGTGCTCCATAACGGGAGAGGCCACAACAGTGAGAGGCCCGCGTACGCAAAAAAAAAAAAAAGAAACAATACGTTTATGTCTTCTCTATTTTTGTTGTTTCCAGACTGATTTGAGAATCCTTCTGTAGGCTTTTCTGGACACACAGACTGTGCTCATGATATTCCCCACCTACATAGTCCGTGGGCACCAGGGTTTCATAAGCCACAAGCAAGAATCACATTCCTGTTTCTCATTTGGATGGCTCTAGGTAGAATTGGTGTACTTTACCTACCTCTGAAAAAGTGTCTGTGAGCCACTGTTCATTCATTTGCCTTTCAGTCATTCAGCAAATATTCAACCACTCAAAAAATATATATTAACTCAATAAATATTTACTTTTCAACAAATATTTACTGGATAAGGAATTCTAGGATAAACTTTAAAATGTGGACATTAAAAGAAATGTTAATAAATACTCGTAAAGACATGTGTGTAAACCCCTGCTTTGTTCTTAGAATGTATCAATAGAAGTTTTGAAAATATTCAGAAAAGCAAAGAAAATAAAATGAAAGGATTTTTATTATTTCTATAATTTTAAACTGCTTTTATATTGGATTCCCTAATGTGCAATAATACGTTGGGAGACAGTGGCAGGACATAGAAACAGCAGAAGAAAAATAATAGTGATAATATAGTCTAGATTTCTGTTCTAAGAATTTCAAAATTATCAATTTTCTCAGTGCACTAAACAATAGCTCTATATTCTGAGTTTTAAAACTCCCTGAAATGCTTAATTCATTCAACATTTCCTTTCAGCCTTTTGTATTGTCAAAATTCTTGGCAATATTTTCTTCTCTCTCCTCTCCTATCTGCAGAAGTCTGCAAAAATAATGTTGGCGTAGAGAAAATATCTCAACCAATGTTCTTTTATCCCACAAAGAATCCAAGTGAATTATACTAGTAATGGTGATTTTGGATCTCGTTCCGCACAAAAATTCTATTAGACCCATTCTTCATCTTAAGTAATATTATTTCTTTCAGGGGAAAGGCCTGTAATTTTCCAATTTTTATTTATTAGCACTGACTGGTTTGAAAATTTCTTTATTACCACATTAATTTTTTTAACATCTTTATTGGAGTATAATTGCTTTAAAATGTTGTGTTAGTTGCTGTTGTATAACAGAGTGAATCAGCTATAGGTGTACATATATCCCCATATCCCCTCCCTCTTGCATCTCTCTCCCACCCTCCCTATCCCACCCCTCTAGGTACCACATTAATTTTAATAAAGTTATCTTTAATTTTTGTTTTTTTGGAAGTGAAGATTTTAGCTGCATTAAGATGATCCGAGACATCCATATGAGCAACGGAATGTTTCTCTATTGGAGCTCTCTTTTCTTGGCATATATTCTGTTTTTTGTTTATTACTTTCTTTGTATGCTTGTGCCTTAAGCTGAAAAATTGCGCCCCTAAAACATATCCACATTCTAATCCCTGGAACCTGTGAATGTTACTGTACATGGTTTAAAAAAAAAAAAGGTCTTTGTCGATGTGATTAAAGAATCTTGAGATGGGGGGATTATTTTGGGATTATCAGGTATCAGGGTGGGTTTGAAATGCAATCTCACATGTTCTTATAAAAGGGAGGCAGAGAGAGATTTTATGCACAGACACACAGGTGATGTGAAGATAGAGCAGAGAAAGATTTGAAGATGCTGGTCTTGAAGATTGTAGTGATGCAGCCACAAACTAAGGAATGCTGGCAGCTACTAGAAGCTTTTGTAAGAGACAAGGACCAGATTCTTCCTTATAGCTTCTGGAGGAAGAGTCGCCATGCTGACACCTTGATTTTGGCCCCGTGATACAGATTTTGAACTTCTGGCTTTCAAAAATGTGAGAGAGTAAATTTCTGCCATTTTTAAGCCACAAGCTTGTGGTAATTTGTTATAGAAGCCACAGGAAATTAATACAACAGTCTTTAGGTATTCATTCAACAAACATTTATTGAGAACCACAATGTGCCATATATTTCAACTGATCGAAAAGCACTAACTAAGAATACAAATGAAAACAGTCTCAGAGTAGAAGAGTTTTTCTCAAGTAGAAAGAGTGTTGGAATAAGATAGAATATTGGCTTTTGGGACAAGGCATACTCTCTTCTTTCATTCACTTCTGATTTTCTAGAGATACACTTAAGAACTCTGTTTTTGTTCTTCGGGAGCATATATAGCTCTTACTCAAGGTTTTAAAGGATTTTTATACATTTATTTTCCAGTTGCCTTCACCATGGAATATTTGTTAAGAGGGTCCACAAATTATTTCTTCAGTGAATAGGATGTATGTGTTTCTATAAAAACATTATGACTCCTGATAATTCCCTGGTGGTCCAGTGGTTAGGACTCAGTACTTTCACTGCTGTGGGTCCAGGTTGGATCCTGATCAGGGAACTAAGATCCTGCAAGCTGCGTGGCATGGCCAAAAAAAAAAAAAAATCATGACTCCCACTGAATTTATCTGAATCATTTATTAAGTTTATATCTGGGGGGAAATTTATATTTACTTTTGATTTGGAAGCTTTAATTCTAGATGCTTTTCTTGGTCAGGGATGTTGCAAATCCAGGGCAAAATAATACTGGATAACTATAAATATAACTGGATAATTACAAATAACTATAATAATACTGTTTCTTGTGGATGTAACAATTCCTTCTATCTTCTGAATACGTTGCCTCATTTACTTCTGCTCTTGTCATTGATGGTAATCTGGTGAATTATTTAACTTCTACATTTAGACACTTTCCTTTGATGTCTTGATTTTCATTAGCTTTTAAAGGGCTTTCAGGTGACTTTTATTCTTGGTTTATCTGATATCTTTTGCATCTGTGGTTAAGATATTTATATGCATATATTGCAACGGTTAGCTTGATTGCTTAAAATCTCTATTTGGGATTCGGACACATCTCCAAGTGTGAAATCATCAGGTATAGCCTACCATGGGTTGGAGCATATGAAAATTTCAGATGTCTTGGAGAAAGAATTTCTTTTGGAGTGTATAAGTCAGGGATGCTTTTAGTTCCAAGTAAAGAAAACTTAGCTAACTATGGCTTAATCTATAAAGATGTCTAATGACCTCCCATAACAAGAAGTCTGGAGGTAGGGAGTAGCATCTTGGTTTGGCAGCTCTGTAATGTCATCAGGAAACTAATATGTGACTATCTATTCATTCCGTCACCTTTATTATGGGATCCCAAGCTGGTTGTCACAGTTACGGCTATGACAATCACTTTCAAAAGCAAGATGTGGAGGGTGGAAGAAAGAGTAAGTTTCTTTCCCTTAAGAGTTCTTTCCTTTTATCAGTGAAGAAAATAATTTCCCAGCGGTCCTCAGCAGGCTTCCCCTGACATTTCATTCAGGAGTCCTGACTCACCTGGCCCTTCTGTAGCTTCACCTGGTGGAGAGGTATGTGATAGAAAGACTGACTTGAAACAACACCAGTTTATCTCTAGAACGGCACACATTGCTGGCGCAAACTCAGGATATTTGTTGGCAAATAAGAACGGAGAAATGGCTGTCGGCTAGACAATAAAGACTGCCGGCACGTAGCAAGGAGCACAAACACTGCCTGAATAGATCTTGTCTGTGGAGAGGGGAAGGACAAATCTGAGAAGAGCAGAAAGTTTGTGCTTCCTACTTATTTTCTACCTGCTGGCTCCATCCTCCCAGCATCTCAACTTAAGGTTTTTTGTTCTATTTTCTTATTTTTGTTGTTGGTGGTGGTTTTTTAGTGTTTATTTCTGTTGTTGTTTTTTGGCTCTCCTATTTCCTGTCTCCTCGCAACTTCCTAAAATCATCTCCGTAGCACTATGGAAAATTTTTCAATAAGTCCCATTCACCGACAGGATCAAGTTCATGACATGGTATTCAAAGCCCCAATTCCCTTCACTCCAGAAAGTTCCTGACATCTCAGAATCCTTTTTCAAATTTACCCCAAGCCAAATTGGTCTGTTGATTATCTTGCAAACATACATTACCCACTGCTGTCATGACACATTTGCTTGTGCTGATGCTCCTGCCTGGGTTTCCCTTTTTCCTTCGTCTTCTCTTTTTAATCATTCTCAGGACCCAGCTTACCTCTCTTCTCAAGTAAACAAACATTCACTGATCCAGATGGACCAAAATGGTCAATCCTCTTTACCTCCTGTAAACACACTAGATGTCATTCATTTGTCATTTATTTTTAGTCCAGTCCTCAAATGGCCGATTATCCTGTGTATTAGTAAATGTAGTCTAACTGCCCAAACAAGCAGTACCAGTATGTTATTTATTTCTCACACAGGCCATATCCAAAGTGGATATTTTTGTTAGTGAGCTCTCCTAGATAGCACTCCTCCAAGTCAGGAGTTTAGGCTCCTTCCATCTTGTGGTGTTGCCCTCTTCAATGTATGGCTCCAGGGTTGCCACAGGAAGAGAAGAGAACAAGAGGATCTCATACTGGATTTTTTTTTTTTTTTTTTTGTGGTACGCGGGCCTCTCACTGTTGTGGCCTCTCCCGTTGCGGAGCACAGGCTCCGGACGCGCAGGCCCACCGGCCATGGCTCACGGGCCCAGCCGCTCCGCGGCATGTGGGATCTTCCCGGACCGGGGCACGAACCCGTGTCCCCTGCATCAGCAGGCGGACTCTCAACCACTGCGCCACCAGGGAAGCCCTCATACTGGATTTTTAATCACCTTAGCCTGGAAGTTACTTTCACTCACAACCGTTGGCCAGAACTAGTCACACAGCTCTTCATAAAAGCAAAGGGGCTGGGACAGGCAGGCGGCAACGACGACTCTAGCCTTCAGGAGAGGAGCATGTGTCTTTGGTGGTCAGCTAGCCATGACTGCCCCATGCTGGCCTCCCCTCATTTTAGGATGATTTTGCTAGTATGCTGTAGTGACTCAGAAGGAGAAGAAGGTCATATGTAGAAGAACAATGCTGTGCCATTTGCTATTATTTTTATCGAGTCCTAAGGCCGTATCCAAGGCAAAGTGCCTTCTGTCTTCAATTCTTCTCTCTCAATAATTTCATGTATAAAAATTATTCACCTACATGCTCATAGTTTATACTTATTTCCAATACCACTGCTCTAAATATTTATTTTGACTTGATTTTTCCTGAACAGACTTGTACTGTGAGGGGGATGCACATAAAGTGATTTACTCTAGGTTCCACACTGCTTCTAGGGATGGCTTAGGTACAGCAACTCCCTATTTTGTTTTCCAAAGGTCAGTTTATTGGCACTTCAGAATACCATAGAAACAAATGGAAGTAAAGGTAATTGCATTCAGGTGGAAGGAAAGAAGAAGGAAATGGAATGAAAAAGAACCAACCTTCATGGTACATACTTGGTACCAGATGTCTTTTATTTGCTGTCTTTTTAATGCATCCAGCAATGCTATGAGTTAGTTATTATGGGTCTCAGCTACTACTAACCATACCATGCTATCTCCAAATCTAATAGAAGGAATTTAGTACTATTTATGGGCTAGTCCAGACTTCTCCATGAATAATTTTTTATTTTAGGTACATTATGGACTATCTAGGTCTTTGCAGCTAGCCTAAGCAACAAATCATATTTATAATATTGTTTTTAAGTAAAAATGTACTACAAGAGCCAACACATAAGACCTACTTATTTTTCTGGTCGTCAGGCCTGTCAGGACACTGGGAGAGTCCCCTTCCCAACATGCACACTGCATTGCATGGTGCCGAATTCGTAGAAGATATTATACAGGTAGAGTGAGTGGTTGAGTGATAATCAGATAAAATTTAAGTTGAAAGAGAAACTAATTTCCTCTTTTAATTATAAATTTAAAATTGAACTGTTTATATAACAGCATTTTCTCAGATTTTCTCTCTAGAATATTAACCAGTTTTGATTATGATACCACATATAACTGTTTTAATTAGAATCTAATATAGGTTTATGGTAGAAAAAAGAAAATGCACAAAATGTAATATATGTGGCCTTACATTAACTGATAAAAGCAGACAACAAAGTGATATATACAATATGAAACTCCTGTTGTAAAATATGTATACATAGAAAAAGACTGGAAAGCATAAATCAAAGTGTTAAAAGCAGTGATTTTCTTTGGTGATATATAAAATTATGGGAAATTTCTTTTGCAATTTTGTGTTATTGTTCTTATTTTGTTTGTGTAGAGTATTTTCCTGAAGATATGTTATTTCGTATTTAGGAAAAAAACACGCATATACATATTGTTATACAGGGTCAAGTCTTTCATGGAAAAATCTAGATATTTATCTGCATCTGTTACTTCCCTGTAGTGTAATAATTGTCCTCCTAAATCTTGATCCATTAAGTTAAATAAACTAAGAAAAGATGTTTATACTGTCTCTAGAAAGTACAAATCCATTTCCTGTCATCATTTCATATTTCCAGTTTATTAGGATAAGTTAAATTATGTGGGTTCCCCTTTTTGCACTTTTCCATAAATCACATTTTTGATTGCTGACCTCCTATTTCGGCTGAGATTTCCACTCCATGTATTATCCACTTCCTTCCAATCTTCTTTCCCACATCTCACCCACCCCGCCCATCCTGAGGCCCTCTTTCAGACATTGTTAAGCATTATTCCTCCCCTTGGAGACTGTGTTTTACAACATGGATTACAAGACAGACAAATAACATACCTTATTAAGCCTTTATTAAAGACATCTTCACATTCAGACACATATGTAGATAAAGCAAATGTTTCACGTTTTAAAATCAGATTTTTTCCTTCAAGAAAAGCTTTATGAATTTTTTTTATTTAAAAAAATTTTTTTATAAAGTTTACTTTTCTCATTCCCGAACAATATGATTTACACCAAGGCATAGTAATCTTTTAAAAATATAAGTCATATTATTTCCCTGCTTACAACTTTCAATGGCTTCCCAATGCAGTTGAAACAACATTGAGACACTTTTCTACGGCCTGCAAGTACCTCCAAGATATCTTTTCTTTTTATCCCTCAGGCTCCATTTTTCAAGAACTTTCTGTTCCTTAAACGCTCCGGAGTCCCATTTTGGGACTATTTCCTTACTTAAAACATGTCTCCCCAACACCTTTGTAAGGCTGCCTCCTTCTCACAATTCATGCCTCATCTCCAATGCCTCTTCCTCAGGCAGGGCCTCGCTGACTACCTTAGCTTCATTATCACTGCCCTTCTCCCTCTTCTTTCACACTGTCTATCACATTACATTACATCATAGTTCTCATAGCCTTCTCTCCACTAAGATATTTCACTTAGGTTTTCATTAATGTGTATTGTTTGTCTTGCCAAGTAGAATATAAGCTCCACAGGGTAGGAACTTTTTCTTGTATCCCTATTGCTAGAAGTGTGCCAGCACATGGTAGGCACAAAATAAATATCTCTTGTTTGGGGATCTAAACAAAAATTGGCTTTGAATCATACACAGTACCTTGCCTTGTTGGCTCCAAAAATGGCTGCAGGATCTGCAGCTCAGGACCTTCTATCTTTGAGCAGGGAAAGTCCTTTCTCCCAATTCCTTTAGCCTCTATTTATCACCATTCTTGAACTGTCAGTGCCTTTTCAGGCCACCACCAAAAGGGCAATTGTCCTGATTCCACTTTTACCTTCTGACTTTCAACAAGTTCCTGAAAACTGTTAGTTTCTGTAATGGAAAATCAGCCTAAATCCATGAATCTCACGGTTGTTCTTTGGTCTACAAAGGTGAAACTATGGTGCTGTCATCAGCAGGGTGTGTGCTTTTAGTTGGATTGTCACTTATCTATCACATCTATGCCTTACCCCTGAATCACAGCATTTTTCTGCAAGGTTGGTCAGTAGGACTTAGTACTGAGTCTGCTTTAGAACTTAGGTCAAAATGGCAATGATGGAAATTAGCGTGATTTCATTAGCATCACAGCCTAACCAGTTTTTCTAATTCATCTTAAAATTGTATTCAACCATAACTTATTTAAAAATAAAGATAAATTTATCTTTCATAAGAACATGGGTATTTAGAGCTGCATTGCAGTTTAGGTATGATCTAGTTTATAGATAAGAATATTAAAACCCAGGGTGAGGCTAAGTAACCTTTCAAAGGTCAGTGAGCCAGGTGAAGGCAGAGCCACATTTAGACACCCAGTCCAACGCTCTTTCTACTACATCTAGTGAAAGTCAATGTTCATTAGTTATCGGATTAACTATTTTGCAATATTTAATAATTTTTCTCATCGTAGTACCTGGCACATAGAAGGCAATCAATAAAATTGGCAATACATGAATGAAACATTAACATGAAGTTCTTAAAAACATTTTTAAGGCTTTTGACTTCAGTATGGAATAGCGATTATTATGTCTTGTTGCTTTCATTTATCTCTGTCTTTTGAGGTTGTAAAACACAAGCATGGCTGTTATACACAGTGACTTAAACAATATTAATTTACATAGTTCTCTGATTCTCACATGTTTCATTTCACACACCTCTGCCTGATGAACACACCCTGGGATGTGTATCCATCTTTGTATTCATAATGCATATATATAATTCCACTTCTGATGTGAATAGCATAGAAATGTTATTTTATTTACATATTGGTAGTTATTTCTAAAAGGAAAAAGGTGGAATTCCTGGATTTAATTATCAATACTTATTCTTCACACAGAAATGACTTTAAAGTATTTTTCACTGGAATAATGACAAAGATTTGGCATTATAGTTGAAAAAATATCTTTGAATCCTCTATGCACTCATAATATTCAAAAATTTATATGATAGGGCTTCCCTGGTGGCGCGCAGTGGTTGAGAGTCCGCCTGCCGATGCAGGGGACATAGGTTCGTGCCCCGGTCTGGGAAGATCCCACATGCCGCGGAGTGGCTGAGCCTGTGCTCCGCAACGGGAGAGGCCACAACAGTGAGAGGCCCGCATACCGCAAAAAAAAAAAAAAAGACGACTTCCTTAAATTTCAATCTGAAGATTAATTATAATGGTGACAATAATTTTATGAAATACATTGCCAAACTTCATTTAAGATGTTTTGAAATTACACTTTATATTTTGGATATAAATCGAGGCAGTTCAGGAAAAGGTCCCATAATCCAAGAGAATGTTTGGCTTTCACTTATAAGCCATGCACTGGAGGGTTCATCTATTATGTTCTAAATGTAATGACCACTTTTCAGTGCTTTCACCTCCCTGGTTGCATGTACCTCTCTTTAACTTGCCCCAATTTACCTTTGTGCTGTAGGAGAGCACGCAGCATTATATTTACCTTCTTCATGGGTTTAATTTTTTTCGTTTGTCCAATTCCATGAGTCTTAACTTTCACTAGCTCTATTTAACACTTCTCTTGATATATGTAGAACATTATTGCTTTTCTGTGTCCTGGGGGAAGGAGGAGTAAATAACACACTCCCTCTGCTTCATTGACAAGCAGTTCCACATTCAGCAATTTTCTAGCATCCAGTCTATAGGATACTTCCACAGACAGCAGAAAAATGATGCTACCAATCTTGCATGAACATACACAGCAGTATCGAAACAACTTTGTCTCATTTAGTCACGTTCACTGAATCAGGTAATGATCAGAATGATGGGCAATTCTTCGTGCTATTACATACTCAATGAAACAATACCTGCCTTATGAACGATGTCTCTTCCTCCCCATCTTGGTGAAAGAAGAGTTTAGAAGCTATTTTGTGGGACCACCACAGCTGGAGAGCCCAGGAGAAGCTGGGATTCAGCTGTCTCTAGGATGTAATGCTTTAGAGTTTCTACTGTAGGGAGTGCTGAATTTTATAATTGTTTACACCTTCCCTTTCTTGAAACTTTTCCTTTACCTTTGAAGGTGAGTCTGTGAAGTGAAAGTTATAACAAAATGAGTCATAATGAACCTTGTAGAAGAAAAAATTCAAAATCTGTTTACCGAAATCCTATTAAGCACATCACAAGTCCCACTTCTTCCATGAGACCTTTTTAAACCAACCCAGTTAGTGATTACACATCCCTCTGAACTTAAGAATATGATTGTTTTCTCTACCACTTGTTTTATAACCCATGACATTTGTTCTATTGGCACTTCATATTGTTATTTACCTCTTATTTACCTTTCCTTCCCTTGTGCTACTCTTAATAAATACATGACTTACTTCCCCACTAGATCATAGGCACTTCCTTGTCAGATACTTCTGTATTCTTTGAAGCACCTAAAACTATCATTTTTGTGAAGTTATTTTAAAAATTAAAAGATGAATTAATTTCCATGTGGGTGAGTATAGGTTCTTGAAAAATACAGTATCTGCTTTAGACAGTAGCCTTTGTAAGAACTCAGAGGGGGAGCGAGGGTTTCTTAGATTGGTGCATCTTCATGCATGGCAGGTAGAATAAGATATCTTTCTCTAAAGCCCTGCTCTGGAGAATCACCCAGGCCTCATGTAGGCATGTGCTGGGCTGCTTTGTATCCAATTGAAGTACGGGTAGTGAAATAAATCTGGCAAACGTGACCATGTATTTTCAGCAGGGGTGTTCTTGTTAGCTTTATCCCACTCCTGAGCTAGCCCACAGTGTGTCCCTTTTGTACTCCACGCCAGATCCACAAGTAAGCAGGCAGACTGTGCAAAGTTCCACAGCAGAAGTACTTGCTATGTTTTTATGTTCTGTGAGGCATTCTCCTTCTCATGGGTTGAATTGTTGAGAAGAGGTGGGTAGAATTTTAATTATGTGTGGGTAAACACTTTTCATATATGGTGTTTGAACCTGATGTAAAGATTTAGGACAGATTTGCCTAAAAATCCCAAGAGTTGTATTGGTAAAAAAGAGATGGAGACCCCAACCCGAAGGCAAAACCAACCAGGTTTATGCCCCTCCCCATAATCTCCCTCATTTTTTGATAGACTGTGGATTATTTCAGTATTATGTAATCTGCTATGCAAACACAGCTTTAAGTCCCTTCTTCCAATAAGATTGCCATCTATAAACCTGTCTTGTTTAGACATTCTCAAAGTGCCACTTCTTCAAATCATTCCTCTCAAGATGGAAAATTATTGAAGTCTGTCTGATATTCAGAATTTGGGTGTACTTCCATTTATAGCCAGGATTGAATAATAGGGACCAAATTTATCCTTCCATATGAAACTACAAAGAAAAGGAAAATAATACATGAAATTATATGGTTTTCAGGACACCAAACATCAGGCAACATAAGACAGTTATCCTTGAAAGACAGGAAACAAATTAGATGAGTCCTACTTTTGCCCCAGCTTACTGCTTTAAAAGAGTTTCCAGGCTGTGGTGCAAATAGGAGGAACACAGGAGGAGTTAGCAGACTCCTTGAGTTGTGTTGATGGAGCTGAGAATCCAGGGAGACAAAGGCAGCTAGAGCTCAAAAAACAGAGTACTAAAGAGGAGGGAGAATCCAGAGATATACAGAGTGTTCCCCTGACTATGCAACAGTATACTCATTACTGTATATGTGTGAGGAAACTATCAGAGGCAAGGAAATCCCCCAGAAGACTTAGAGAGATGAGTATGAGCACTCACACAGGGCTGGGTATAGTTCCTTTTCCAGCCAGCAAGTTGGGAAAACCTCAATGTGCCCAGGACATAAGATAGATTGTTCAGAAGGGTTTAGCCTCAGCAGTGGGAAAAAATTAGCCAAACACTGAACATGGCTCTGGTCCCACCTAATAAATCTTAAAAGCAAGACCCAAAGGGATAAAAATGTTTCCTACTATCTTAATTGTATCCCAGAACAAAGCTCAATATTGATAGGAATAAAAAAATATCCAACATTCAACATGATAAAATTCACAATGTCTGACATCCAATCAAAGATTACAAGGCATGCAAAGAAGCAGGAAATTAGAATATTTAAATAGATGGAAAATCAATCAATTGAAACCAGAACTGACATATTAGAATTAGCAGATAAAAACACTAAAACAATTATTATAACTGTATTCTCTATGTTTAAAAAAAGTTAAGTAGACATGGAAAAAATAAAAATAGCCAAACTGAACTTCTAGAGATAAAAACTATGATGTCTGAGTTGAAAAATACACTGGATGAGATAAATAGTAGCTTAGACACTGCAGAAGCAAAAGATTAGTGAAGACATGGTAATAGAAACTATTCAAAATTAATGGATCCATGTATAATGACTGGGTTGAGGGAAAGCATGGAAGCTCCTCGGGAAAAAAGTTTCCATGAGGGTAGAAAGAGGCAGAATTGGTGAGCTGATCCTTGGTCTGAGTGTATAGTCAAGGGGGAACTATGGTTTTGGGTCTGTGGGGTCGCAGACACCAGAACCACTCCCAAATTAGTCATCCACCTTGGTGGGGTAGGGGGTAGGGAGCCTTTGTACTTAGGGTGGTCTGAGTGAATTAAGAACTGTCACGTTGGAGGCTCAGACCAATTTTAATGCTAACATTATGGCTGTGTGATGACTTTCCTATCTTGTACCTGAAGAACCACTCTGGTGATTGCAGCAACCATCACTATGAAGGCAGTAGTAACATGCTCCAGTGCAGGCTGTGGTGAATGGAGAATTTTCTTGGACTCTACAGGTTTCAGCTGCATTAACAGGCAGAAGCCATGTAGCCTATTCTGCACACTTAGCTTCTCATAGCCTTTGTGGAGTTCATCATTCTCAGAGAGGATACAATCAATTCTGGTTCTATCTGCAAGCCAAAGGCAAACATGGCTGGTCTTTCATAATAAGTAAGCATTCTGAGGGATTTGGGGGCATATCAAGGGAGGGAGAACCTAGCAGAGAAGAGACTGTGGTGTTCCTTTTAGTGTGGCCGTGTGTGTTATACTTTAAACTATCTCTTATTGCTCCTAATGGATAGTTATGCTCCAAATTGAAACTTAAACACTCCAGTTACATAGGAGAAGTTGAGGTATATTTCTTAGCTCTTTATCTGCTAAAATGTTTCTAGAAAAAAGTAACCAAATAAAAAGGAACAAATAATCCTAGAATAGAGATTTTATGGAAATTCTGCCCAGTTTAAACTTTGCCTTCAGATTCCACTAAACTTCATGTATTATTTTGCTTTGTCGTGAGTGACAAAGAGGAAGTTATTGAGATGGCTTTGCAACTCTTACCCAATCCATAACCCCTTTTTATCTACTACCACTATTCTGAGTGGTTGTAGCTACCACATGTGTGGGTTTATTATGTGCCAAGCACTGTTCTACACATTGAGTTAACTCATTGAGCACAGTTCACTTACGTCTCAAATCTACCCTTTTCTATTCCTAAAAATAAAAACACCATCAGCATGTGAAACGTTTCCTGTGGGAAAAATATGGGGTGTAATACAAATAAATGCTGTCTGTACAAGACTTAACTTGATGTAGAATTAAAATTACTTACTTGTAGGTTTCACATGATGAAACTTTATTTGGATTGTCTTTTCCAAAAACCTTAGTATTCAGACGTGCTTGCACTTGAATGTAACGATTTAGGGCCTGTTACACAAAAATAGTTGTAACTATATATAAAGCCATGTAAAACATTAGATCTATAAAAATACTTTTCCCTAAAGTTCATAAAAGGAATGAGAGGGAGTGGTAGAAAGAGATTGTACCAATTTGAACAGAATTGCCCATACGTGCAAACCTCAAAAATTCCAATAGTTTGTTACTTTCAAGTAAATCTGTTTCCAGAAATACAGTGTCTTCTGTCTCATTGCAGTGGAACTCTACTCAATAGTCTGTACTGGCCTATATGGGAAAAGGATCTAAAAAAGAGTGGATATATGTATATGTATAACTGATTCACTTTGCTGTACACCTGAAACTAACACAACATTGTAAATCAACTGTACTCTAATAAAAATTTTTAGAAAATAAAACAGAGATTAATCCTTTGTCAGTTGCTTCATTTGAAAATATTTTCTCCCATTCTGAAGGTTGTCTTTTCATCTTGTTTATGGTTTCCTTTGCTGTGCAAAAGCTTTTAAGTTTCACTAGGTCCCATTTGTTTATTTTTGTTTTTATTTCCATTTCTCTAGGAGGTGGGTCAAAAAGGATCTTGCTGTGATTTATGTCATAGAGTGTTCTGCCTATGTTTTCCTCTAAGAGTTTGATAGTGTCTGGCCTTACATTTAGGTCTTTAATTCATTTGGAGTTTATTTTTGTGTATGGTGTTAGGCAGTGTTCTAATTTCATTCTTTTACATGTAGCTGTCCAGTTTTCCCAGCACCACTTATTGAAGAGGCTGTCTTTTCTCCACTGTATATTCTTGCATCCTTTATCAAAGATAAGGTGACCATATGTGCATGGGTTTAGAAGCAACTGACAAAGGATTAATCTCCAAAATTTACAAGCAGCTTTCATGCAGCTCAATATCAAAAAAACAAACAACCCAATCCAAAAATGGGCAGAAGACCTAAACAGACATTTCCCCGAAGGAGATATACAGATTGCCAACAAACACATGAAAGAATGCTCAACATCATTAATCATTAGAGAAATGCAAATCAAAACTACAATGAGATATCATCTCACACCAGTCAGAATGGCCATCATCAAAAAATCTACAAACAATAAATGACGAGAGGGTGGGGAGAAAAGGGAACCCTCTTGCACTGTTGGTGGGAATGTAAATTGATACAGCCACTATGGAGAACAGTATGGAGGTTCCTTAAAAAACTAAAAATAGAACTACCGTATGACCCAGCAATTCCACTACTGGGCATATACCCTGAGAAAACCATAATTCAAAAAGAGTCATGTACCACAATGTTCATTGCAGCTCTATTTACAATAGCCAGGACATGGAAGCAACCTAAGTGTCCATCAACAGATGAATGGATAAAGAAGATGTGGCCCACATATACAATGGAATATTACTCAGCCATAAAAGGAAACGAAATTGAGTTATTTGTAGTGAGGTAGATGGACCTAGAGTCTGTCATACAGAGTGAATTAAGTGAGAAAGAGAAAAACAAATACCGTATGCTAACACATATATATGGAATCTAAAAAACAACAACAAAAAAATGGTCATGAAGAACCTAGGGGCAAGACGGGAATAAAGACGCATATCTACTAGAGAATGTACTTGAGGATATGGGAAGGGGGAAGGGTAAGCTGGGACAAAGTGAGAGAGTGGCATAGACATATATACACTACCAGATGTAAAATAGATAGCTAGTGGGAAGCAGCTGCATAGCACAGGGAGATCAGCTCTGTGCTTTGTGACCACCTAGAGGGGTGGGATAGGGAGGATGGGAGGGAGGGAGACACAAGAGGGAAGAGATATGGGGATATATGTTTATGTATAACTGATTCACTTTGTTGTAAAGCAGAAAGTAACACACCATTGTAAAGGAATTATACTCCAATAAAGATGTTAAAAAAATAATAAAATAAAATACAGGCTTTATTTTTAACAACTCCTTTTACTTCTGTCTCTTCTTTAACATGTTTTTCACTTTTCACTAAGTATTTAGATAAGGATAAGGATATAATGATCTAAATGTATATCTGTGTCTAAATCCATATCTATATCCTTATCCATATCTTTGTCTCTCTCTATTTTATCTCTGTCTCCATCTATTCACAATGTAATAGATTGCTGGCATGGCAAGATGATTGAAATAATTCTTCTGTCCCTATATGCTTGCCACTTAGCACTATAGCTTTTTATCACTCTTCCCATCAAGAGGTAAGGCCTATTTCCCCATCCTCAGAATGTGTTTACCCTTCTGACTTGCTATGATCAATAGAATAAAGCAGAGGTGACATTGTGTGGCTTCAAGGGCTAAGTCTGAAAAAGCCTCGCAGGAGACAGAACCTCATAAGGAAGTTTCTCTTTTCTCCAGAAGGAAGCTTAGCACATACTCTCCAAAAAAAGTAATGATAAAACTGGATAAAAATTTTCAAAAACAATAATTTAAAGACTCTGGAAATTGACCAGAGACACACAATTTAAGCAGTATTGATGCAGGAAAAATGACTGAACTGCTGTAAGAACAGTGAGAGTCTGTGGAGTTTTAGACTGGGGGTGCTTCCGTTCTGCATTCCATACCCCATCAGCTCCATAGCACAGAGTCTACCAGAGTGGCGCACACTGTGAGAACAGGCAGCCTAGTGCCTGAATGGGCCAATTGATTTGGAACAGAATGTAAAAAACATGCCCAAGGGGGTATTGATAAAAATAACGCTTTCTGGCAAATATGCAGGAAGGCCAACATTGCAGTTAGTCTGAGATCACACTGCTTGGAACAAGTAACAGATCAGCAGATCAGCCAGAAATTTAACAAGGAGATCTAGGAAATGAGATAGCTAAAGTGGGTTTGATAAGCTCCCACATATCCCTAGAGCTCAGGAAGGTTGCATGTGTGCACAAGGACATACATACACACAGGAGAGACTGGAAAGCATTCAAGCTATCTAGTTATCATTGGCTGAACATGGGGCCGTGAGGCCTTATGCATGCGAAAGTAAAATAAGGAACAAATTTCTAAACCGACTGAAGTTTCAAAGCATTCCCCAAGCCACACACAGAGCCAATGGCAAAGGGTAGAAGCCTTACTGACTCTAAGCAAAATCTCTGATCAATCATTAGCTGCCTACTGAGTTACTCTAATTCAGGAGAAATCCTAGGGAGCCAGATTTAAAAGTAAAAAGAAAAAAGAAAAGAAAAGAAAAGAAAGCTGAGACATTGGTGGCCATACACTGCAGGTGAAACAGACTTCCAAGACTTAGTCCAGGGAAGTCATTGAACAAATTAATAAATAAACAACAGCAATGCTTTCCAGAGGGAAGAAATCAGAATTAAAAGTTGCTATAGTATATTCTCTAAAGTGCCCAATTTTCAACAAAATTATGCGACAGCAAAAAAATACATCTAGGAAAGTGTGACCCATTCACAGGGAAAAAATAAGCCAATAGAAACTATCTTGAGAAGGACCAGATGCTAGACTTAGAAGATAAAGACTTCAAAGCAAAGCAACTGTCATAAATATATTCAAAGAACTAATGAAAAGTATGATTAAAGAATTAAAAGAAGTATGATGTCAGGGACTTATCAAGTAGAGATTAGCAATAGAAAAAATAAATTATTTTTAAAAAGAAGCAAATGGAAAATCTGGAGTTGAAAAATATAAAAACTTTAATGAAAAGTTTACTAGAGGATCTCGAAAGCAAATTGGAGCTGGCAGAAAAAATGAATCAGGAAACTTGAAGCTAGGTCAATACAGATGCTCCAATCTGAAGAAAAGAGAGAAAAAGGAATAAAGAAAAATGAACAGAGCCTCTGAGACCTGTGGGATACATTACATACCCACATATGTGTAATGGGAGTCCCAGAAGGAAAGGAGAGAGAATGAACACAAATTTGGAAGAAATAATAGCCGAAAATTTCTCAGATTTGATAGAAATCATTACTTTTCACATCCAAGAAGATTAAAGAACTCCATGGGGTAAACAGAAAGATTTCAACATCTGGACATATCAAATTGCCAAAAGACAAAGAGAAAATCTTGAAAGCAGCAAGAGAAGAGCAACTTATCATGTACAAGAGAACCATATTAATATGAATAGCTAACTTCTCATTAGAAAGAGTGGTGACCAAAAGGCAATGGCATAACATCGTCAAAATTCTAAAAGAAAAAATCTCTCAATGAAGAATTATATCCAGCCATGCCATGCCAAGCTTATGGGAGCCTGAGACAAAGAAAAATGAGTAATACTGATCCTGTCTTTAATTTTCTTTATAAAATGGCAATTCTAATCAATAAGAAAAGACCAATTATTCAATAAATGATATTCAGAAAACTGGATAATTAAAAAATATTCTTACACGAAAATCAATTCCAGATGAATCAAGTATTTAAACACATAAACGACAAAATTAGACATCTTTGAAGAAATTATGAACTTTTTTTCATTATTTTGAAATGAAGAAGGACTTTCTTTTTGTTGCTGTTGTTTCCTTTTTGTTTGTTTTTATTTTTATTGAAATATAGTTGATTTGCAATGTTTCAGGTGTACAGCAAAGTGATTCAGTTATACATATTCTTTTACATATTCTTTTCTATTATAGGTTATATTAAATAAGATATTGAATATAGTTCTCTGTGCTATACAATGGGTCCTTGTTGTTTATCAATTTTATATATAATAGTCTGTATCTGTTAACCCCAAATTCCAAATTTATCCCTCACCCCCTTTCCTCTTTGGTAACCATAAGTTTGTTTTTTATGTATGCGAGTCTATTTCTGTTTTGTAAGTAAGTTCATTTATATTTTTTTTATACTCCACGTATAAGTGGTATCGTATGACATTTGTCTTTCTCTGTCTGACTTACTTTACTTAGTATGATAATCTCTAGGTAGGTGTGGAAAAAAGGGAACCCTCCTACACTGTTGGTGGGAATGTAAATTGGTGCAGCCATTATGGAGAACAGTATGGAGGGTCCTTAAAAAACTAAAAATAGAGTTACCATATGATCCAGCAATCCCACTCCTGGGCATATATCTGAAGAAAACTCTAACTCAAAAAGATACATGCACCCCAATGTTCATAGCAGCACTATTTAAAATAGCCAAGACATGCAAGCAACCTAAATGTCCATTGACAGATGAGTGGATAAAGAATATGTGGTACATATATACAATGGAATATTACTCAGCCATAAAAAAGAATGAAATAAAAATATTTTATATTTTACTCTTCATGGATTTTATTGCATCAATTTTGATTTTAAAATATTGCATTAAAATATATTTCTTGATTACTGAGATTTTTGGTTTCTCTTAAATTTTGTCCCCAAGGTGAGTGTCGTATTTGCCTCACACCAGTTCCAGTCCTAACCACAAAAACTGTTTCAAAAATGAAGGTGAAATAAAGACATCACGGATAAACAAAGACTGAGCATATTTGTTGCTAGTAGACCTGGCTTACAAGAAATACTAAATAAGCCTGAAAGGAAAAACAGAATATGGAAACTCAAATCCATATCAATAAATAAAGAACACTGGTACTTACATAGGTAAATATATAAAAGTCAGTATAAATATACTTTTTCCCTCTTTTCTTCTCTTATTTAAAATATCATTGCGTGAAACTATAATTATAAAAATATATTGTTGGGCAAATAGCACATAAAGATCTAATATGTATGACGATAATAGTTCAAAGTGGGGTGGGGGATAGAGATATATTCAAACAAGGAAATGAGATCAAACAGTAACTAAAGCATCAGAAGTGAGCATCAGAAATGGTAAATATGTGAATTAATGTAAAAGACTATATGTTTCTCCTTTCTTTTAACTTCTTTAAAAGACATAAAAATGTACGAAGAAATAATTATGACATATAAGACAATAATAACACAGAACAGGGGAGAGAGAATTCAGTTACACTGGAACAAAGTTTAACTTTTACTGTCCTCCTCTTAGAACACTGCCTTGTGACCATGACACAGGGATGATAAGAAGCTACGTGGAGGGGCTTTTGGAAGACTTGTGTTGGGAAAATATCATCAGTTTGGAGTAAAGAAAGAAAGACAATACAGAATGAAAAGAGGCCCTTGGTCCATCAGTTTTCTGAGGGCAGGAAGCAGAAATCTAGTTGAGAAAGCTATTCAGCTACAAACATAGATTTTTTTTTTTTTTACCAAAAAGGAAAGATGTCACAGAAAGCAGAGCTGATAGTCTGGAGGGCAGAGCCAAGGATAACTGAGAACAATGGATTAGGGAACTACCAATAAATTGATGTAGCTGGTCATAGGAAATAAGGCCAATAAACAAAAATCAGTAGTTTTTCTATATGCCAGCAATACAAACTGAAAAATAAAATTAAAAGTACCATTCTCTACCTTCCAAATACATTAAACACTTAGGGATAAATTTATCAAAATATGTGCAAGATCTGTACACTGAAAACTATAAAACTTTATTGAGAGAAATTAATGAATTGCCAAACAAATGGATAGATATACCATGTTCGTAGATTGGAAGATTCAATATTTTTAAGATGTCAGTTCTCTTATATTGATCTTGGGATTCAACTCAATCTCAGTCAAAATCCTAATGGACTTTTTTTGGATAGAAATTTATGTCAATTCAACATGTAATATAAAACCACAAAACCCATAAGAGCCAAAGCAATTTTGAAAGAGAATCAGTAAAGTTTTGGAGAACTTAACACTACCTGATTTCAAGATTTATTATAAAGCTACAGTAACAAAAAAGGTGAGGTATTTATATAAGAATAGATGTGTAGAACAATGAAAGAGAATGAATATACTAGATATGTTTACATACATATGGACAATTTTTGACAAAGATATCAAGGTAGGTATAGTTTTTCTTTTATTTTTTTAAACAAGTAATACTGAAATAATTAGATAGAAGATACCAGTTGTATTGAAGAAAATGAATTTTGATCCATAATACTTGACTATATTAAAAAATTAACTTGAATTGATTAGAGAACTGAGTGAAAAATTAAAACCATAAAACTCCTAGAAGAAAATATTTGGGACAGGTGAAGGTTTCTTAGGACATACAAACAAGTATTAAATATAAAAGAGTTTATAAATTAGACTTTATTAAAAACCTCTGCTCTTCAAAATATACCAAAAAGAATATGTTAAAGCAAGCTATAGACTAGGAGGAATAAAATTAGAAAGAATTTGATTTTGTTTGGTAAATTTGAGGATTTGCATGTCCTGTGATCCAGCACTTTCATTCTTAGAGATTATTCCCTAGAGAGACTCTTATATGATCCAGGCATGTGTGTGTGTGTGTGTGTGTGTGTGTATTTGTGTGTGTGTGTGGGGGGGTTATTTCCATTTTAAAATCCCATTCCATCCCCACCTTTCACCCCCAACCTTCTCCTGCCAAATGGGCACACACACACGCACACCACTGTGTTAATAGAATCTTCCTATTTCTTTTTAGTCCTTCTTTCAGGGTTAATTACCTTCTGTGCCCACCTGCCATGTTCATGTCCTTTAATCTCCAGGGGTCTTGAAGTCAAAATCCTTTTGGCGTGTGTGTGTGTGTGTGTGTGTGTGTGCACTCTATCTGCAACAGGAATGGGGATGTATGACAAAGAAAGAACAGTGTTTACAACATGCTCATGTGTCATATGGTGAAACATTCTTAAATTTGGCTTTACTGGGCTTCTCAGTTAACTTCTTGTAAATTTATTCCTAATGAACTGCACAGAGTTGACAGCAGGAAAGACCATATCCCACAGCAAAACTAACTAGGGGGTGTTTCTGTCTCAGTAAGGAGGGGAGTTGTATTAGTAATGATATTTTGATGGTCTGAGGGAAGTGGCTTCATGTACTTCTAACTTACATATATACACACACATATATATGTATATTCTCTCTGCAACAGGAATATTTATATTAATATGTAATAATTATATATAATATTAAATTAATTGACTTCATATGTTGAACACTTTTAGGATTACAGAAAAATAAGCAGAAAGCACATAGAATTTCCATATACCCCATCCTCCCCACCCCCAGTTTCCCCTTTTATTAACATCTTGCATCAGTGTGGTATATTTGTAGCAATCAATGAGCCAGTATTGATACATTATTAATAATTAAAGCCCATAGTTTACATTGGGGTTCATTCTTTGTAAGTTCTGTGGATTTTGACAAATATTTACTGACATGTATCCACCATTACACTATCATACTGAATGATTTCACTGCCCTAAAAATCCTCTGTGCTCTCTATTCATCCCTCCTTCCCCCTCCCTTGGAACCTCTGACAACCACTGATCCTTTTACTGTCTCCACAGTTTTTTCTTTTCCAATGTCATAAGGTTGAAATTATACAGTATGTAGCCTTTTCAGATTGGCTTCTCTCACTTGGCAATATGCATTTAACAGAATTTTAAATAAAAACATGTGACTACAAAGTTTGTTGAAAATACCACTAAGTAAATACCACTAAGTGTAGTTTCATCATAAGGCCCCAAAACTGGTGATCAAAAAAAAAAAAAAAAAAAAAGACAGAGCTCTGCTTTTTAACTTGTTGCTGAGGTAGATAATTTTTTCGGTTTTTCTTAAGCCATTAGATTAATGTTTATTGTTACTGCATCAAGTAAAAAGTGCTCTGTGAACAACCAATTTGGAGCGTCACTACAGGTCCTTATGCAGTGCTCTCTGTTTAAGTTGCATATTCTATGCACATTTTCATGGACCAGTCGTACTCCTGAGATAAAATCTCAATGATTTTCACAAATCATTGGTTGTCAGGATATTGGTTGCGAGGATTAAATGAGAATGTGTGTGCCATGATTAAAGCAAAACCTACTTTAGGGAGTAAATATGAGGATGAAATGTAATAATACATTTTAAATACTCAGAACACTTCCTGGAACATAGTAAATGTTCAGTAAATATTGCCTGTTATTATTTTTGGCACAACTGCTGATTTCCCTTCCTCTATAAAGGCCATTGTGTAAGAAGGAGAGTGCCCTTGAACGTTGATGGGAGAAGCAGCAAGTTAAAGAGGAAGTGGATCGGTGGTTAAGAGCTCTGGCCATGGAGTAAGGTCACATGTGTTCAAAAGTCTAGTTTTGCTAGTTACTGGCTATTGCTTGAAGAGAGCAATATTGCGGCCTCTCTTGTTGCGGAGCACAGGCTCCAGACGCGCAGGCTCAGTAGTTGTGGCTCATGGGCACAGTTGCTCCGCGGCATGTGGGATCTTCCCAGACCAGGACGCGAACCTGTGTCCCCTACATTAGCAGGCAGATTCTCAACCACTGCGCCACCAGGGAAGCCCCCCTTTGATTTTTAGGAATGTGATGGAGCAAGTTATTTAGTCTTTCCTTGCTTCTGTTTCACCTTTGCATAATGAGTTAATAAATGATAGCTCTAATAATTTTAGAAAAATGGAAAAAATATACAAGAAAAGGAGGTTTGGATAAAATGGGCAAGGCATTTTGTGATAGAAACAAGTGTTTGAGATGTTTTCCTATTTCTGGAAATCCCTAAACCACTGATGAGTATCACTGGCATTTATTCTCAAGTAGCAATTGTGATAGGCAGTAGTCTGCTATCACTGGACGGGAAACCAGCCTCCTGAAAACAGGTCACTTAACCTCTCTGAGTTGCTCTCCATATAAAATAAATAAGGGACATGTGCCCTACTGACCTCTCAGGGGTTTTGTTACATGATGTAGATCGTGTGTGACTTCAATGTTAATTCAGTATGCATTGAGCATCGTCATAGGTGCTATGGGTAAGAAGACCAATAAGGCAAGGTTTCTGTCCTCCCTGAGCTTATCCAGAAGAGGGAAATAAACACAACCATAATTATGTGTAATGAAGTGTCAGAGGTGTTCTCAAGGAGGTTCATACAGGGCAAAGCTTGGGCACAAATGAAACAATTGTCTCCACCTGGGGTTAATGAGGAACGGCTCCTTGGAGGGGGTGACACCCAACCCAACTTGTGAACATGCTTGGCTTACCTCAGGGTGGCATCCAATTGAAAATGAGCTGAGGTCCTGAGGTATCTCAGACACTTTTGGATGTCATCATCTACATTTGAACTTGGAGAAACTAGTTGGACAGCTGAGATCAGTTTCAGAAGTACTAAGGCCTGGTGATGAAAATTTAAAACACTGTTTGGTTGATGAAATTTTATCATTTTATTCAGTGTTTATTTAAAGCATTAATAAATGCAGAAAGAC
The DNA here is from genome assembly GCF_011762595.2 of Tursiops truncatus. Lineage (NCBI taxonomy): Eukaryota > Metazoa > Chordata > Mammalia > Artiodactyla > Delphinidae > Tursiops > Tursiops truncatus. The sequence goes on from NC_047038.1 coordinate 29,498,119, forward strand.
GGAAAGAATGAGAAAAATCACGATTGTCTGACCCCCAGTGTAAAAATCGATGCAGATCATCAAGAATAGATGTTTCACTTTAAACAGTAGGGGAAAGATTCTTTGGAGAACAGGATAGTCTCTCAGTTTTAAAGTATGAGCCCACAGATAACTTATTGATTACAAAGGGACAAAATATAATTTTATATTTAGGGCCTTTATAATGGAGAGATCACCACATTAACCAGGTGATGGAGCTTGGCACTTCCACTAGTGGGATAGTCTGAAGTCCTGTCTCCTGATGTTATGTGATGGGAGGTATGTAGCATCACCTACAATGTGTTCTTGCCAGAAATGTTCAACTTGAACCTAAACACAAGGAAACAGACAAATCCAGAATATGGAATGTTCTGCAGGACTCTTCAAATGATTTAATATTATAAACAGAGGAATCAATGGTATAGATAAAAATTGAGGGAGTCTAAACAGGCATAACAGCCAAATGAAATAAATCAACCTTGATTAGATCCTGGGCTGAAAAAATAATCTAGCAAAAAAGACAGGATGAAACAATTGAGGAAATTTGGATATGACTGCATGTTGAATGTTGTTATTGAACTAACGATGATTTTCTCAGGTGTCGTACTTGTGTGAAGTGTGTAGAGGAATCACCTACTCTTGAGAACTGAAATATTTAGGGGTGAAGTGTCCTGATGTATGCAGCTTAATTTTTGGATGGTTGAGAAAAGAAGATCTGAGTGTGTGTATAAGGGGAGGGGAAAAGGAGGGAAGACAGGAGATCAGGCGTGGCAAAAACGTTACTACTTAATGAATCTAGGTGAGGTTATATGGGTGTTTATTGTATTGTTCTTTGACATTTTTCAATACCAAAATAAAACATACTTCTTATTTTAAAACAAGGTTTAAAAATGGTCCTAATATTATCTTCTGCTTATTAATGTGTATAAGTATACATATAGACATGTATTGTTTACCAATACAAATCATTTGCTTTGCATGTTTTTAATACAATGGAAAACTTACCTTCTAGGCTTGTTAATAATAACATCCAACATTAGGATAATACATTACTTGGTACAAAATAGTGCTCAATAATTGCATGAATGTATGATCCTGAAAGTTACTTAAAGTATTAATCATGCGTTAATGTAAATGTATAGTTATATTCAGTTTTGCGCAAATCATATAATAAACTGAAAATGTATGATTAACACCAAGGAGACTGAAACTTACATATGTACATGTGTACACCTAGATGCATACACAATTGTAATGTGTAAGTTTGGGTGTCTTTACTACTTTATCACTTCTATTATCCTGCCCTTTTTCAAGTGTTATGCAGAACTAGTGATAGCACAATTTCTGAAGCACTTCAGCTTGTATAGTTAGTTGAATTAGGATATCCTATATCACAAATAGAGACATAGAAATACATATCATTCTTATGACTATCACGTTGCTGAATACTATCTCAACTTAATAATTTAATTAAAACTTATTGCTTCAAAATGTGTGGAGACAGCCTCAATATTTTCTGTATTCTTTTCTTAGACTGACAATCTTTTGCAGAAGGAAATCCTGCCTTATCTACATGTCACTAGATCACATTGTACTATACTCTGCATAATATGGGCATAACATATTACAGTAGTAGTAATAGTAGTAGTAGTGATGGTAAGATAGGAAGACATTATTTATACTCAAAAAGTCTCAGAACACCTCAATAAATTGTTTTAACTCCCAATTTAACAGATGCTGCTTTGCACATGGTAGGCAACAGAAATACTTGTTTAATAAGGATTATTTAAATGATCTACCTTAGGACTTAAATTTAAGTTGATTTGATCAATCAGAAACACTTATTAAGCACATTCTGGGTGCCAGGCACTGTATTTGGCACTAGAGAAAGAAATAAATAAAAGTCCCTATCCTTGACTAGATCATAATACAGTATAGGGTACAAGTATACAAGTGTATATCATGCAGTATAATTTGGCAAGTGTTGTGAATTTTCAGTGGTTTTGTGTAAATGCCAGAAAGCAAACTCTGCTGATGTAGATAGTATTCCCCTTCATTTTTGAAAGTCATTTTCACTGGATGGACAGCTTTTATCTTTCAGCACCATTAAGATGTTGCTCTACTGTCCTTTTGTTACACAGTTTCTGACAAAAAGTCTGCTGTCATTCTTCTCTTTGTTATTCTCTATGTAATAATTTTTTCCCCCTCTAGTTGCCTTGAAAATTTTCTCTTTATTTTTTTCCAGTGGTTTGACTATGATGTGCCTGCGTGTGTGGGGGGGGGGGGAGGGGTTTATCCTGTTCAGGGTTCTCCGTACTTTTTAGATTTATGGGTTTTGTCTTTCATTAATTTCAGAAAATTTGGGCATTATCTCTTTAAGTGATTCTTCCCTGTTCTCTCTCTCCTCCTTGTAGGAATATACTTAGATCTATGTTAGACTGATGACATCTCACAGCTCTTGGATGCTCTTTTCTGTTTCATCACTCCTTTTTGTCTTTGTGTTTAATTTTGGATAATTTTCATTTTTCTGTGTTCAAAGTCACTGATTCTTTCCTCAGCTGTGCTTATTAAAGGAATTCTTGATCTCTTATATCATGATTTTTTTCCATTTGGTATTTTTTATAGTTTCCATTTCCTTTCTGAAATTCTCCATCTGTTTGTGCATGTTGCCCACCTTTTCCACCATGTACTTTAACAAATTATTTATAGTTATTTTAAAGTCCTTATGTGTATATATGTCCATGCCACTCTCTTACTTTGTCCCAGCTTACCCTTCCCCCTCCCCATATCCTCAAGTCCATTCTCTAGTAGGGCATATATATACACTACCAAACGTAAAATAGATAGCTAGTGGGAAGCAGCCGCATAGCACAGGGAGATCAGCTCGGTGCTTTGTGACCACCTAGAGGGGTGGTATAGGGAGGGTGGGAGGGAGGGAGACGCAAGAGGGAAGAGATATGGGAACATATGTATATGTATAACTGATTCACTTTGTTATAAAGCAGAAACTAACACACCATTGTAAAACAGTTATACTCCAATAAAGATGTTAAGAAAAAGAAAAGTCCTTATGTGAAGTCCAACATCTAGGTCATTGTTTCTGGTTTTGTTAATTGATTTGTCTCTTGACAATGTGTCATTTTTTTCCTTGCTTTTTTGAGTCTTTTTTTTTTTAATGTATTGTGTACATTGTGTGTTGAATAATAATAGACCTTGAGTTAAATAGCATCAGATCTAGGAATAGTCACTCTTCTTCTGTTAGGTTATTAGCATGGGATATTGAATCAATCTAGTCAGTATTTAACATATTATTGACTGGGGGATTTTTGCAGAAACTAAGGACTTGTGGCCAGCGATCTTTTATGTAAGTGAATATTGAAACACCCACGTTTGAGTAAATATCAACAACTTTTTTTGCACTTAATGTATTTATTTGAAACTTTGTACATGTCTTACTAAAGCATTCTAATATTTTGTTAGAGTGTGATAGGCAGTATAGCAGGCACCTCTGTGCAGGAGAACAGAACATCTATTACAAATATACCATGTTTCACTGCAATTTCCCCTGGAAGAGCAGACTCTAACACTTTCTGGCAGCATTTTTTTTTAGTCCTGTGGGTATTATTTCCTCTAGAATTGGTTCTTTTATTTTACCTGATAGTCGACAAGGTGGCTCTTTGTGGGTGGGTTCTTTTACAAATTCCACAAGATGGACCAGGTGTCACTGCATTCACCAGAATGATGAAAACTTTATGGTAATAAAATTGCATTTATAATATACACAAGTTTGGAACAAAATCCTAACAGAGCAAAATGTGAATGATAACGACAATCATAAGTTGTATAATGAACCTTGATCAATTTTAAGCTCTGACAACTTCCCACAGTGATGTTAATTGTATCACTCTCTAAAAGCGTACTAATATGTCTCCAGTCAATAAATTGTTAAGCAAGATTTGGCTTTCATTATTGCTATTGTCACCCTCAGTGAAATCAGAGACTTCAAAATCTTCCACCAGCGGATTGTCATTACCTTGTCCTTTGTGTGGGGCTTGGGGTACTGAGAAGTTTTCTTGGTATTTCTTCTCCACCCTCAGCTTTTATTCACTCTGGCTCACCTGCCTCAGTCCATGGTCTTGCCCCTCTCCCAGCTGTTGCTTATTAGTCAGTGGTGGACTTGTAGTGGGGGTAGTAGAAGTTCTTGGTTTTCCTGGTCCAGACTCAGTGTCTAGGCTTCAAAAGTGTGTCCTTCTGAGTATTCATTCCCTTACGTTCTGTGGCAGCCAAACTCTGCCTTGAATCTGTGGTGGGTTTGGGGCGGGAGAAATATTCCTTCCTCTCCCCCAGCAGGACTAAATCTTTACTTTTTTTTTTTTTTTTTTTCCTTGCGGTACACGGGCCTCTCACCCCTATGGTCTCTCCCATTGCGGAGCACAGGCTCCGGACGCGCAGGCTCAGCGGCCATGGCTCACGGGCCCAGCCGCTCCGTGGCATGTGGGATCCTCCCGGACCAGGGCACGAACCCACGTCCCCTGCATTGGCAGGCGGACTCTCAACCACTTTGCCACCAGGGAAGCCCAATCTTTTTTTATTGGTGCAGAATACTGGTACAAGACTGTTTTCTTCACATCCTCCAGGAAAGATATCTTTTGTTTCTACCCTCCCTACAGAAGCAATGGGTCTGTGCCTCGTTCTTAGGGGCAGCAAGGAGGATTTCCTACCCACCCCCCAGGTGCTGGGGGGAAGGGGTAAGAATGTCTGTTGTCCTTCCTCCAGCAGCTTAAGGCTTTTATTTTTTATGAGAGGAGGGTCCACAGAAGCAGGCAGTGTTTTATGCCTGTTCGTCAGAGTCACCAGGTCACCACTGCAGTCCTGTGCCATTGAGGAGGCTTGTTCTCATCTCCTGCCCTGCCCTTACTCTTTCTCATAAGCATCTGGTGGAGGTTTGTGCAGAGAGCATGCGATTGCAAACTTCCCTATGTCTGGCACTTTCTGTTATTCTAAAGTGATCCGGTAACCCACTCTCAGCCTTTAGGGATTTGTTAATTTTTTCTGGTTTCTTCTTACTCACTTCTATTATAGCGCCCTTTCCCTCTATGCTTTGCCAAAGATGAATCAGTTCGTGTATCCTTGTCTCTCAGAGGGACTTTTCACTGTGGAATTCAGTTCCCTTGGTTGCCTCCTTACCTCAACTCTCACGAAAAGTTATGATTTTGTAGATAATTCTGGGGGTTTTTTTGTTTTTGTTTTTGTTATGGTGGGATCAACATTTTGTTGTTTTTAAAAAATGAATACATTTGTTATCTTTAATATACTCATCAATAAAATGAGAAAAGGTCATTTAAAAATTGGACACCTCTGTGGTTGTCTGACTGAAGTGCAGTTACTGAAACCTGAGAATTTCATTTCAGGATAAATAAGTAGCTGAATCATGTTGGGGCTGGTATTCACAAGGGGGAAGTTTTCTTCGGGTATGGTTAGACGTGTAGAGCATGTGAAGGCCCCATTAGCGTGTCTTTCTGGGAGTCATACAGAGAGAATATTGTTGCTCATCCTTCCAGTCTACCTACTTTATATAATCTAAAATGCTGGTTTTCTTCCAGGCATTGTTGTGATATTTTGGAGAATTACAAAGATGTTCTCTATTTGCTTTCTGTGGGTCCCAGCAGAAAGATGTCACACTGAAATAGGGTAGTTTAAGAAGAGGAGTTAATTAAAGGATGATTTACAAAGGCATAAGCAGTGTGTAGAGATATTACCAGGGAGACTGCTGTACTGCAGTGCCAATGACAGTAGGGCTCTGCTATCATCAAGGGCTGAAAGGGAGAGAAGAGGGAGCAGCTGGAGAAAATTTGTAGAAGAAGAGCTGTGTTGACAGGGCCACCCAGGTGGCATTGTGACCTTTGGTTTATGGGTACAGCTTGTCCCTGGTGACCCCAAAGGGAGGAACCCAAAGGAATAAATACTTCAACTTTACTGTCCTTCCTTATCTACTGCCTGTGGTCTCTGTGGATTGTCCCCATCCACGAGCAGTGATGTGCCCGTACAGATGAGCGTCCCAGGGCACAGAGCAGTAGGGAAAGTGGAGAGTGTATCTCGAGAGGCACGTAGGAGATCTTCCGCACATCTAGGAACTCTGGATGGGACATGGAAACTCTCCCTTGTTCAGTTTTTCTACCTTATTTTGTAGACAATAGCACTTTTCAGACTTTTCATTATTTCTTGGAAAAACTTTTAACAAGGTTTGTTTTGTTGACCAGATATCACTGGTTAAAGAAACTCCATGACATTGTACCAGATGACCTTCTTCAGAGTAGAATGAATGAATTTATAGACCAAAGTCACTGAATTAGGATGACCAACTGACTCTTCCTGAACTCTTACTGGTTCAATCTCTAAGCTGGCGCGGGAGCCTTAATTCTCTCCCCTTAGTCCTTGGGAATTCTTGTAAGGAGGATGTTATGGTAGGCAGCTACCTTAATCAGGCTACAGTACAGTCAGGGTCTGCTTGTGAGTGACCTTCTCTGTCCTGTACCTCATTCTCTGTATCTCCAGTCTCGGGGTGGGGTGATGAGCATGAGTGTCAGAAAATTCAAAATGAGCTCCTCAGCAGCAATGGCTGGAGACCCTGGGGAAGATTGGTCACTGTCTCTTGCTGAAGTCAGAGAAAAGGTAAGTTATTTTAAGCCAGACTTATAGGCAGCCCTTGAGGCAGAGAGGCAGAGCTGCAAACAGCAACAGGCCCTGCCAAGAATGACTAAGCAAGGAACAAATCAAGAAGGGAACTATTACAAGTCACAAGGCAGATTCCACAACCTTGCCTGTGCACCTACACAATCAGCAGGAACTTCTGAATATGAAAGATAATGATATCAGCATGTGGAGGGGACAGGATGCCCAAAGCTACAAAATGTTCCACCAGTGGATATATACAATCCATTTGACAGAATTACCATCTTGCCTTTTAACCAATCTGATTCTCACTTCACAGAACTGTTTTAATCGGTGGATATAAGACTGTGTGCTGGAAACACCTGAAATAGGTGAACAAAGTGATTGATAGAGTGGAAATGTATCCATATTTGTTTTGCTCCATATACTTCCATATTGTTTGAATCTTTTAATTAAAATTTTGTGTAATATTTGTGTAATTAAGAAGGAATGTTTCTGTATCTCTACAAACACTGCAGAAAATATGGTGGCTCTTAATACTGGTCATGCATCAGACTCACCTGTTCTTATGGACTCTATGTTCCCCCCAGATTCACATGTTGAAACCCTCCTTGCCCACAATATGATTAGATGAGCTAACTCTGGAGCCAAACTGCCTGTCTTTGAATCCTGCTCTGTCACGTATTAGCAGTGTGATGTTAGGCCAGTTATCTAACCTCTCTGGGCCTCAGAATTTCTTCTGTAAAATGGGAACAATAATAGTACCTACCTCATAGGGTTGTTGCATTAAACACATTGTTTAGTAAAGTGCTCAGACCAGAGCCTGGCAATAGTAGAGTGCTGTAGTGAATATTTACTATTTCATTATTTACTGATTCCAGGTGTAGATTAGTCCAGACTGACAGAGTGAGGGTCTGAGTTATAGAATGCGGTTAAAGAAGCACGCATAATTTTATTCTTTTCCAGAACCCATGGTATACTGCTGACAAAAGAGGAAGGAGCCATTTTAATCACAGTCTCAGGTAGGAAATTTAAGACACATGTGCTAATTCCTTAGAGAGTTTGGCCTTGGTTATGAAAAGCAAGCAGCCATGTTGAATTTCTTTCTACAGAATTCTGTTCCAAACTCATCCTTAAACACCTAAGTCCTTTATTTCCTATTAGTAAGTCCCTTATTTCTACCTGCATCCCAGCTCTGACCAGTGTATAGAAAAATCACAAGAGATGGTACAGAACCACAGGGTCATTAGAACGGGGGCTCATTACATTACATTCAGAGGGGTGATGGTAGGCATTGTATGAACAAAGACTTCATGGGGAAAGTTGAATTTATATTGGGACTTAAAACATGAGAAGCATTTTGATTTATCATGTTGGGCATTTTATGTAGAGAAACTAGCATGAAGTGCAGAATCCTGGGGCACAGAGTCAAAAGAGCCAATGAGGAGGGAAATATTGATAAATAAGGTTAGAAATGTTTTGGGTCACAGTTTCAGATGGTAAACTTCTTCAGAATAGGAGATTTGTTCATCTTGAACTTGTTCTAAGCAGCTGCCAGGTGAGCTTCCTGAGAATCATGTGCATCAGTCCTGCAGCCTGAGGGGTTGGTGGGAACCTCTCAGAGGTTCTTCATATTCAGAGAGTGTTTGGTGAAAGCACTTGAGAACTTTGTGGTGCTACAGGCTGAGATCTCCACTGACAGCCTCCTTGACCTTTGTTTCCTTCCAACTATTGTGTAAGCCTGTAATTCCCTGCATTAAAAATACTCTTACTTGGAATATATTGAGTGGCATCTATTTTCATGCCCAAACCCTGACTTGTTAAAAAATATTTTCAGAATAAATGAAAAACAATTCTACTGCATTGAAAAGTCAGTAGATATTCCACTTATGTTCATTGTTCAAGGGAAAAGAAACTAACATCTATTATGAGTTGATTATGTGGCAGGCAATTTCCTGTGCATTAATTACCACCTCCCAATAATCAGTAGAGATCGGTATCATTGTCCCCATTTTATACATGAGGACATGGCAAGAAGAGTCAAACAGTTACTCTGATTTACAAGCTAGTAATTTTCCACTCCACAGTGTTGCTTTTGGGTGTGTCAACTTTGTGTATGCCTTTGTAGATAATCACAAACAACTTCAAAAACCATTTGAACCCTAATAGCCAAATTTTACAGAGCAGTTTTTCCTGCTCAGAGCAATAAGTCTTGAGCTTCTCCTAAATTATACCACCGAGTAGCCTACCTATAACTAACGCATTTGATTTGAAAGAAGAACAAAAGACCCCCAAAGTTAGCAGAAGGAAAGAAATCATAAAAATCAGATCAGAAATAAATGAAAAAGAAATGAAGGAAAGGATAGCAAAGATCAATAAAAGTAAAAGCTGGTTCTTTGAGAAGATAAAGAAAATTGATAAACCATTAGCCAGACTCATCAAGAAAAAAAGGGAGAAGACTCAAATCAATAGAATTAGAAAAGAAAAAGGAGAACTAACAACTGACACTGCAGAAATACAAAGGATCATGAGAGATTACTACAAGCAACTATATGCCAATAAAATGGACAACCTGGAAGAAATGGACAAATTCTTAGAAAAGCAAAACCTTCCAAGACTGAACCAGGAAGAATTAGAAATTATAAACAGACCAATCACAAGCACTGATATGGAAACTGTGATTAAAAATCTTCCAACAAACAAAAGCCCAGGACCAGATTGCTTCACAGATAAATTCTATCAAACATTTAGAGAAGAACTAACACCTGTCCTTCTCAAACTCTTCCAAACTATAGCAGAGGGAGGAACACTCCCAAACTCATTCTACGAGGCCACCATCACCCTGATACCAAAACCAGACAAAGATGTCACAAAAAAGGAAAACTACAGGCCAATAGCACTGATGAACATAGATGCAAAAATCCTCAACAAAATACTAGCAAACAGAATCCAACAACACATTAAAAGGGTCATACACCATGATCAAGTGGTGTTTATCCCAGGAATGCAAGAATTCTTTAGTATACACAAATCAATCAATGTGATACACCATATTAACAAACTGAAGGAGAAAAAGCATACGATCATCTCAATAGATGCAGAAAACTTTTGACAAAATTCAACACCCATTTATGATAAAAACTCGCCAGAGAGTGAGCATAGAGGGAAGCTACCTCAACATAATAAAGGCCATATATGACAAACACACAGCCAACTTCATTCTCAATGGTGAAAAATTGAAACCATTTCCACTAAGATTAGGGACAAGACAAGGTTGCCCATTTTCACCACAATTTTTCAACATAGTTTTGGAAGTTTTAACCACAGCAATCAGAGAAGAAGAAGAAATAAATGGAATCCAAATCAGAAAAGAAGTAATAAATCTGTCACTGTTTGCAGATGACATGATACTATACATAGAGAATCCTAAAGATGCCACCAGAAAACTACCAGAGCTAATCAATGAATCTGGTAAAGATGCAGGATACAAAATTAATGCACAGAAATCTCTGGCATTCCTATACACTAATGATGAAAAATCTGAAAGAGAAATTAAGTAAACACTCCCATTTACCGTTGCAACAAAAAGAATAAAATTCCTAGGAATAAATCTACCTTTTGTCTCTTAAGGAGACAAAAGACCTGTATGCAGAAAACTATAAGACACTGATGAAAGAAATTAAAGATGATACCAACAGATGGAGAGATATACCATGTTCTTGGATTGGAAGAATCAACATTGTGAAAATGACTGTACTACCCAAAGCAATCTACAAATTCAATGCCATCTCTATCAAACTACCATTGGCATTTTTCACAGAACTAGAACAAAAAATTTCACAATTTGTATGGAAACACAAAAGACCCCCAATAGCCAAAGCAGTCTTGAGAAAGAAAAACGGAGCTGGAGGAATCAGGCTCCCAGCCTTCAGACTATACTACAAAACTACAGTAATCAAAACAGTATGGTACTGACACAAAAACGGAAAGATAGATTAATAGGACAGGACAGAAAGCCCAGAGAGAAACCCACGCACATATGGTGACCTTATTTTTGATAACAGAGGCAAGAATATACAATGGAGAAAAGACAGCCTCTTCAATAAGTGGTGCTGGGAAAACTGGACAGCTGCACGTAAAAGAATGAAATTAGAACACTCCCTAACACAATACACAAAAATAAACTCAAAATGGATTAGAGACCAGAATGTAAGACCGGACACTCTAAAACTCTTAGAGAAAAACATGGGAAGAACACTCTTTGACATAAATTACAGCAAGATCCTTTTTGACCCACCTCCTAGAGAAATGGAAATAAGAACAAAAATTAAAAAATGGGACCAAGTGAAACTGAAAAGCTTTTGCACAGCAAAGGAAACCACAAACAAGATGAAAAGACAGCCCTCAGAATGGGAGAAAATATTTGTAAATGAAGCAACTGACAAAGGATTAATCTCCAAAGTTTATAAGCAGCTCATGCAGCTCAATACCAAAAAAACAAACAACCCAATCCAAAAATGGGCTGAAGACCTAAATAGACATTTCTCCAAAGAAATATACAGATTGTCAACAAACACATGCAGTCCCACTACTGGGCATATACCCTGAGAAAACCATAATTCAAAAAGAGTCACATACCATACTGTTCATTGCAGCTCTATTTACAATAGCCAGGACATGGAAGCAACCTAAGGGTCCATCGGTAGATGAATGGATAAAGAAGATATGGCACACATTTACAGTGGAATATTACTCAGCCATAAAAAGAAATGAAATTGAGTTATTTGTAGTGAGGTGGATGGACCTTGAGTCTGTCATACAGAGCGAAGTAAGTCAGAAAGAGAAAAACAAATACTGTATGCTTACACATATATATGGAATAAAAAAAAATGGTTCTGAAGAACTTAGGGGTGGGACAGGAATAAAGACGCAGATGTAGAGAATGGACTTGAGGACACGGGGAGAGGGAAGAGTAAGCTGGGACAAAGTAGAGAGTGGGATGGACATATATCCACTACCAAATGTAAAATAGATAGCTATAGCTAGTGGGAAGCAGCCTCATAGCAGAGGGAGATCAGCTTGGTGCTTTGTGTCCACCTAGAGGGGTGGGATAGGGAGTGTGGGGGGGAAACGCAAAAGGGAGGAGATATGGGGATATATGTATACGTATAGCTGATTCACTTTGTTTTAAAGCAGAAACTAACACACCATTGTAAAGCAATTATACTCCAATAAAGATGTTAAAAAATAAAAAATATATATATATCATTTAAAAATTTAGTAGTAAAAGAAAAACAAAGCCATTTATACTAGTTTGCTCATGAAAAAGAAGCCTGTGATTACACACCTGCTAGAAACGCAGTGGACTCATGGAGGAAGGAGAATCTAAAAGTGTATTTTTCCTGCTCTCTGTTTATAATTCAATTAGTTTATCTTTAAAGTCCACTCTTAAAAAAAGCACAAGCTTTACAGTATATTTGCTTGCTAGGTAGGCCCATTCACATATTACTCTTCTCTTTTTATAAGAACAGTATATGTTCATTACTGAAAAATAAAAAGGAAAAAGCAATCAGAGACAAGCAAAAGGAGAAAAATAGAAAACATCCATAATTCCACTTACAGATCATTATCTTCAATTTGGTGTACCTACTCTAATGTATATTCTTTTCTTTACCTTTTCATAAAAATCTTTCATTTCAAAATGCAGATATAAATATTCATTTTCACCATGAATATGATCATATCAAACATAATTTTTTGTAAAATGTTTTCTTCCATATAATCATTACGTGAAGGTAGCAGAATGTTGAAAGAAGCAGATGGTGCAGGGTGAAGCCACAGGCTCTGGAGACAGACTGCCTGGCATTGTGTCCTGTCTCTGTTGTGTGCTAGCTGTGTGATCTTGGACAAGTCCTTACCTGCTCTGGGTCTCAGCTTTGTCATCTGTAAAGTGGGGGTAATAATATTATTACATTATTATATTAACATCTTATACTATATTATATTACATAATGTTATAAGGATTAAATGACTTACAGCTTCTGAAGTGCTTAGAACATTGTACATAATAATCCTACATAAGTGTATGTAGTTTATTTAATCAAAATCTCATGATAGCCTTTTAAATTATTAACACTTTTCTACTATAGTCAATTTTGTAATGGATAGTTTTTTACATATGTCTTTGCACGTTTGTCTAGTTGTTCCTTGAGATAAATTCCTAGAAATAGAATTGCTATGTCAAAAGATGTGTACCTTTTTAATTCGGTGGAAAAATTGCAAGAAAAAATTGGCATATTGTAAAGGATATGCCGATATTCACTCCCTCTCAGCAGTGATGAATCTAAATGTGGTGGTGTGTTTTGAAATCTAGCTCACAAACTTTAATTTTCATAAGAATCACAGGGAGCTTCTTAAAATAGTAAATTCTCAAAACTCACAGAGATTCAGTAGTAGATCTGGGGTGAATTCTTGGAATCTGCATTTTAAAAGAATAAATAAATAAGCTTAGGTAATTCTGATGCAGGTGGCTGATGAATTGAGAAATACTGTATCTTCTCTTTGGCCGCTTTTCTGACACTGACAACTACAAACCCACTGATGTGAGAGGTTCATCAAAGACAATTCTATAGGAGCTGGCCATAAAATATCATATTTTACAAGCCAACTAAAAAACATGTGCTTTTTCTTTATATGGCACAAAAAGTTAACCCTTTTTAAAGTTCTCAAAATTCTAACAACTAAAGCAAATTTTGCTATTTTGCGAATTTGCATGTTTCTATTAATGACAAATGGTTGGGTTATATCTCCGTATCTTCTCCTACATAATTTTTCCAATGTAAATCTCGTCGTTCCAAATGTAATTCTTATTCCACAGATATGTCAGACTTCTCTAGAGTGTGCCAAAGTACAAAACAGAGCAAAACAGAACCAATTTTCCAAGTGTGACATAAAGTCTGTAGTTAGCAGTTTGGGATGGTTGGACAAGCCTAAATACTCAATTTTTGTGCATGTAAGCCTTTTTGGTGTGGGTGTGTACCACGCTTTGTATTTTCTTAAGCTACCAGTCTAATTAGTTTGTTAGCTCCCCCTTCTCATAAAGGCTGGTTACAAAAGGTTGTGAAGGAGCCACTGAGTGCCAACATCAGGAGCAGCTGTTGAGAAAACAAGGCTCCCTGGGGTTTGTTAAAACTAGCTAAACAAAAAGGAAAAGTTGGGGAGGAAAAGGCCACCCATTCCAATTAATAAACAATCTCGCACCTTTTAACATCAGCACACTTATAAATTAGTCTAGGTGGAGGCTACCTTTACCTTAAAATGATATGGATACATTCTAGAAACTGGGAAATTGTTTTTAACAGTTTGCTTCTGAGCTGATCATCCTGCCAAATGAGTAATATTTAAAGAATAATCACTGTTTTAGAACATTTCAGAGTTTTGCTCCACTTGATTACATGGGCTCTGTGATCTGATTGCAACCATTTTCTCAAAATGGGCTCCCTTCCCTCTGACTCCATAAGGGCATGTTTCTCTCTCCCCATCCTTCTTATGTCTTTTGACTGCCAACCATACCAACTCTTTCCTTCTTCTCACTCCTGAACTCATGCTGTTTCTCTCTACTTCCTCATCAGTCACCTTCCCATTGATTCCCAACAAGATGGCTTCTAACCAGTCCACTCCACTGAGGAATCAGCACTGTCGAAGGCTACATAAAATTTATCAAGTGCAAAATTCAATAAGCTTCTACTCTCAAGTCTCATGCTTTAGATTTTCTGTTATAACTGATATTGTGTTTCCAGATTTTTCTTGATGTTCTCTTCCCTTGATGCGAAGAGTTAGAAGCTGCTGGCCTACTCAGTCCCCAGTTAGGCCCAAAGTTTTTTTTCCCTTCCTTTTTTTTTCAAGCAAAGGTTGTATTTAGTCATTTTAGGCCCTCAAAAGTTCACATGGACCTCCCCTGCCGCTTCACACATCTCTTCCTGGCCACAAAGGCATCTACATTTATATTCATGGCACTGCACTGTCATGATTCCCGTCTGACCCCTCTAATCCTACTATTCTTCCCAAGTATAATTTGTTAACTATCTAGTTCTTTTTGTATCTTCATAGTTATCATCAACATTATCACCACTCTAATAATGTCAAGTATCTGTTTAAGTAATTGTCCTAACATTGACATTTTCTGCCTTTGCTGCCGAAATCCAGTTGTAGGTTTCCAAGTGATTTCTAAACATTTCCAATCAAGTGCTCCACCAGCATCCTTAAACTTGACATATTTAAAAACAAATTCATTTTTTTTTACAACAGATTAGTTTTTCCTTCTGACTTTGATATTTTGGTTAGAGGTATTATGATTCTTACAAATGTTCAAATTGAGATTGTCTTCTCTTGAAACTTCTTTGCTTACCCACTGGTGCCTCATTAGTTACTAAATTTTATGAAAAAGGAGACTAAGGGTTAAGGCCCTAGTGTGAAGCCACCCAGCTGTTTAGTGACAATGTTCTTGGATAAAATCTAGGTTTCTCGATGGTTAGATGTAGTATTCTTTTCACTGAATCAGGCTGCCTTCATACTGAGAGAACTTACTACAAGATTTCTAACCAGAATTTAGTAAACAATATTTTCCTGAATATCAACATAATTTTCGGATGCTGAAAGAGTTATTTCAACTGACAAAATCATTGAGCATTAAACTAAAAAGCTTTATATTCACTATCAGATTTACAAAGGAAAGATAAATTTTATTTTAAAAAATTAGTTTTGAAAATGTTCATTTGAGTCTGAAGAGACCCTGAAAGTGTAATGATGATGAGGCTAATGACTCTAGCTCATGTTCTTGGTGATGGATTTCATTTAACCTTCACAGCAACCTTATGTAATCTTTACAGCAACCCCATGAGGTATGTATGTATTACGATTATCCCTGTTTTATGGATAGGAAAATGGAGGCTGAGGGATGTTAAGTAACTTGTATAATGTCACATGGCAAAAAGGTTGGAGTTCAGAGTTACAACCCAGGTCACTTGGCCTGATTTCAAATGAGAGTATGCCTGTGTCAAATTTATTCCAGATAATTCTGGCCCTCTCAGAAATTTTGCAGCATTGTTCCTTAAAGTTTTTAATGTCAGCACATCTTTTCGATAGCGCCCACTTTTAAATTACAGTGCTGATGTTTTTCTTGGGTTGGAAGAAGCATGAAAGAGTTAAGTGCTTCTCTCCTGGGCATGTTGCAAGATACCTCAAAGAGCAGACCGCACTTTGCGCCCAAGGAGCTGTTGAAAATGTCTTGTTTGTTATTCCCAGTAGAGAGACCACTTCCCTGCTGAAATTATTAGTTCAGGAAATACGTTGTGAAAGGATCATGTATGTGAGGAGGGTAGCTGTGGACACTTGTAAAGCTCCTTTTTCCCTAGTATATTCTTTTTTTTTTTATCCTTTTATTATTATTTATTTTTTTAACATCTTTATTGTGGTATAATTGCTTTACAATGATGTGTTAGTTTCTGCTTTATAACAAAGTGAATCAGTTATACCCCTAGTATATTCTATTTTAAGTTCATATACACCTGTCAGCTCAGGCAACTCCTTGTTCTTGAGCAGTGGTGCCAGCTGCCAAATCTGACAGCTCGTTTTTCTTCTCATTTCTTTCTCACTTTCAACACTCATCTGGTTTCTTCCCTATGGGTTCCTGTCCCCATCTCACAACGACTAACCTATTAATAAAGAGGCTCTGCCTGAAGCACTTCTCATCTTCCAGTCCATTAAAGGATCTGGAACTTTCCCAAACTCTGTAAATTACCATTATAGTCCATATAAATAAATAAGTGTATATAAATGTGTATACATATATATATATATATATATATATAGTTTTTAGAGTGACTGTGAAAGTCAACACAGTATAGAGGATGGTAGGCTGAAGTAATGAATTCACACACCTGGGTTCTATTTCATCTGATAGTCGCTTATCTACTCTGGGCCTCTGATCCCTTATTTATAAAAAGAGACTTGACTTGATCTCTATAGTTCATCCTATCTGAGGAAATTTCTAATATTATTTATAGTAATAACAATAGTACCTAACATTTATTGAGCGTTTCACCCTTTCCAAGTGCATCCAAAAGGATGTGCTAAGTGCATCTTTTTCATTATCTCATTTAATCTTCATGGGAACCTCACATAGTAGGTACTAATATTAGTATTGTCCCACTTTTTAATTCAGGAAAATGAGGCCTAGAGGGATTAAATAACTTGCGTAATGTCACTCACTAGTAAGTGGTTTCCAATGATATTGAGGCTATTCACAGTTTTTGTCTCCTTCAGGCACTTGTCAGATTTTGTTTCCCCAGTTCCCTTGCCTCCCTTGAAGTTAAGCATGGCTGCGTAAATTGCTGTGGTAGGTGAGATGTGAACTTAACTGATGTGTGTCACTGAACAGAAGTTTGAGGAGTCCTGAACAGAAGTTTGAGGAGTCAATGTGAAATTTGCCATGGTTCTTTTTCCACCTGCCATCAGTCTTTCGGATATTAATGTCATCCCTGTCAGCTTGGGTCCTGGAGTGGGGACAATGCAGAGCAGAGACCCCAGCAAATCAACACTGGGCATGTAGTGTGAGCGAAAAAGAAATCTTTGTCTCTACTGGCGCCGTGTATGGCAGCAGCCTACCTGGCCTATTCTGACTGATACAGTGGTGAAAGCATGACTTTTGACACTAGGTCTCACGGATTCTAAAACCCACAAGCTTAACCACTGTTGTGGACTGAATTGTGTCACCCTAAAATTCATATGGTGAAGCCTTTAACTCCTCGGCATGTGACCGTATTTGGAGACAGGGTCTTTTAAATGATGATTAACTTAAAATGAGGCCATTAGGATGGGCCCTAATCCAATATAACAGATGTCCTTATAGGAAGAGGAAATTTGGACATACAAAGAGACACCAGGGTTGCTGGCACACAGAGGAATGACCGTGTGAGGACATAGTGAGAAGGCAGCCATCTGCAAGCCAAGGAAGGAGGCCTCAGGAGAATCCAACCCTGCCAACACCTTGATCTTGAACTTCTGTCCTCCAGAACTGTGAGAAAATAGATTGCTGTTGTTTAAACCACCCAACCTGTGGTATTTTGTTATGGCAGCCCTAGCAAACAAATACAACCACTGTACTCCATTTCCTCCTAAAAAGATAGTGCTTACTAATTACCAAGTTATCAAGACCCTAAGAAATAAAATATCCTAACTACACATTTCAAATTTAATTCATATGGCGATCTATAGATTCTTCTATATAGTTTTCTTTAAAATAAAAAGCAATTCACCTAGAAGCTATACAAAGCACTGCTAAATTTATTTAGTATTGGACATTTACCAGGTCTGCATATAAGTCCTAAAATCTTTAAATGTATTTTTGCTAATGTCAAAGGGACTCCTTGGGCATCACACACTGCTGAAATTTTAGCAACTGCAATTAACATCCATGTAAACTAAAATTCAACAAATAATAAAAGAACTTTGTACAGTGATGATTACCATAGCTCTGAATATCTTAATCTCTTACTACTCTGTATTTGGAATATATATTTCTTAACATAAAATAACAATTTTAAAGCAAGCTATAATATTTTAACATCAGCAACAACTGAAGAGAATTGAAAGTGACGTAATAGTTTCAACATTCAGCCCCCTACATGATCAGAACTAGACATTCTCTGTATTCTACTGTCTGGAAGATATTGCTTTTTGTTCTGAAGAAATGTTTTGATAGATAAGCACAAGAAGAAATGAAAATGATAATAACCATTTTAGGATGGCCCCAAGGACCTCTACCCCTAGTGTTATTCCAGTGATTATGTAATATTATAGGGCAAAAAAAAAAAAAAAAAAGGATTTTGCAGATGTAATTAAGGTTACTAATTGTTATGGGTTGAATTGTGTCCCCTAAAAAGATGTTGAAATCCTAATCCCCAGTGTCTATGAATGTGAACTTATTTGGAAAAAGGGTCTTTGAAGATGATCAAGTGAAGATGAGGTTGTTTGGGTGGGCCCTATCCAATATCACTTGTGTCCTTATAAAAAAGAGGAAATTTTGGAGACAGATATGCATTGAGCAAGGTGATGTGAAGACTCAGAGAGAAAGCTATTAAGCTGAGAAATGCCTGAGGCTACCAGCAGCCAAGGTAGAGTCCTGGAACAGATTCTCCCTCACAGCCCTCAGAAGGATCTAAAGCATCCAGGACCTTGATTTGAGAATGTTATAAATGATACATTTCTGTAGGTTAAACTACCCAGTTTCTGGTACTTTGTTATGGTCAATTAATGTACTAGTCAATTAATGTACTAATCAGTTAACTTGAATTAAACAAAAGGGAGATTACTGGGCTGGCCATAATCTAATCACACAAGCCCTTTAAAAGCAGAGAGTTTTCTTCATCAAAAGAGGAAGTCAGAGTCACCAAGGGGGGAAAGTGCCGGGATGGGGTCGGGGGGCGATTGGGGGTGGTGGTGGTGGGAAGAATTGGGAGATTGGGACTGATACATATACACTAACATGTACAAAATAGATAATGAGAACCTGCTGTATAAAAATTAAAAACAAACAGAAAAAAGAGGAAGTCAGAGAGATTCCAAGCATGAGAAGGATTTGATGTGCCATTGCAGGCTCTGAGATGGAGGAACTGGCAAGTAACTGAGGGAGGCCTCTAGAAGCTGAGTGCAGTCAGGCTGATGGCAGGCACAAAAAGGGAATTCAGTCCAGCAAGAAACCAAATTCTGCCAACAACCTGAATGAGCCTGGAAGCTGATTCTTTCCTAGAACCTCCAGATATAAGAGCTGAGCCAAGACAACACTTTGATCTTGGCCTTTGATTCCCTGAGCAAGAGAACCCAGTTGAGCCCGTCCAGACTTCTAACTTATAGAACTATGGGATAATAAATGGTTGTTGTCTTAAGCTGCTGTTTTGGGGTAACCATTATGCAGCCATAGAAAGAGAATACACCATAGCTAGCCAATATTGAGTGCTTTCTTCACCAGTCATTATTCCAAGTGTTTTATATTTTTTTAAAAAATCACAGTATTATTATGGAACTGTGCTTGTTCAAGGCAATAAAGATAAATTCACAGTGTGAAATTATGTGACATCTGAAGAACAGAGCCATGTAACAGACAGAAAATAAACAGAACACCCTATTCAAGAGAAAGCAGAACAATGGAACAGACAGAATGGGAATTTTAATTGAATAAGTATAATTTTATAAGTATAATGTAATTTTAAATAAATATAAAGATAAGTTAGAATGTTGGAAACATAAAGCAGGAACAGGCAATTATAACTTAAAAATATTCAATATGAAAAAATACAGAATTGTTGAAATAAAAACATAGTAATGACAAAAAAAATCATGCCTGCTGGCCCAGGAGAAGCCTTGAGCACCACTGTGCAGTCCGCTGTAAGAGTGAATTGTCAAATGCATGGCCAGAAGTTTTCAGAACTTTGAAAGGCTAGGAAAGAGGTAAGAAAAAACATATCTTAGGTGGAGTATAATCTAAATTTTCTTACAAAATAATGTCTCAAGAATAGGGATTCTTAAAATAGGAGTTAGGAAGCATTATATCCATCAATAATTTATTGCCCTTCCCCACAGCAGTCAGATATTCTGCTATTATTATTGGGGCTAAATAAGCCCATAAGTTTTATGGGAAAAATTCCCAGAAAAATTTTCATCTTAGCCTTGTTCACAAACATGGCTGATTCGTACCTCAGTTATTATGTGAACTTGTGATTGCCACACCTCAGAAAAGATATAATGGATCCAGTAAAGTCAAAGAAGAGCAAATAAAATAATCAGGTTGAAGGACTGACTGAAGAGCACAGCCTGGTAGCTTTGGGGCTATTCATTCATTAGCGGGACTTGATTTCTTTCTCCTGAACCACAGCTAACAGTTTCAACCTTACTACCTTTGATAAACTTTTCTGAAATTGATTCTCAACCTGCCTACAAAGGCAGGGTATCTCCTGTTTTAGATTTCTCATCACGATTCTCCACCAGTTTCGTTTGGAAGCTAAAACCATTTGCCATACATTTGGGACACAATGCTTTCTTTGCCTGTTCCCATCTGGGTGGGTGGGCTCTATCTTGCTTGGCTGTCACTGGGTCACCTCATCCTGTTGCAGCTGACTGGGATGCGCCAAAGACCAGAAATGGGATAGGAACATACAAGGATGGGATATGACATCACTACACTCTACAAATCACAAAGGCTATGCATTAGAGGCATAAGTTGTCACATTCTGAATACAGACACTGTTGGAATCTCAAAAGGGGTCATTTAGATCAAATGAAGCACTATTTTTTGCATAAGTTAATTATGTAAAAATTACTGGTAGAGATTTTATGAGTCAGTGGTAATAGCTCAATATTAAAAGAAATTTATGGCAGATCTGAGAAAATCCACGTATAAAATCTGCATAACAGATTACTAAGTGAAATTAAGGATTATTCTTAGTAATATGTGAGGCTAATGTCCTGAAGGACAACTGTATATGGACTTTTGTTGACTTTTTGCAGGGAAGGGGGCATCTCAGTACCCACTTCCCCTTCCTAAGAGCACCCTTATTTCCTTTTGTGGGAATTACTTCTCCCAGGTATAAGCAATCCTGGTACTACTATAATCAGGATCTCTGCCCTCCCCGAGCCAAGAAGCATATAATTCCACCTGGGCCAATAGGAATCTCTCTTGGGACTTTGAATTACAAGCAGACTGAATTAAGATGATGACAGTAACAACTTTTGGAGCTTTTCATTCTAAAGTGGTTGAAAAGTATGTCCCAGAGTGTGTCCTGCTGTCTAGATATCTGGGGAGTGTTTGAGGTCCTGTCTTGGTTCTTTGGTCCCACCTAGCTCTGTAGCTTCCCATCGACTCTGAATTACCCACTGCAAAAATCTTGTTGGTCCTTGTTAATTGCAACACCAGAATTTCAGTTGATACGCCCTCTGCAAAGTCCCACAGAGTAACCACTCTGTCAGGGTACGGCTACAGAAATCATTAAGTTTGGAATCAAACAAACCTAAGGACTGTCTGCGCTTCCACTGACTTGTTTTGCAATTCTGAAAAACTTGCTTAGCCTCATGGAACCGTAGCATCCTTACCTGTAGAATGAGGAATAAAACCTTCCTTCTAGGTTGTTGTTGGAATTGGGTGAGCATTTCTTTGAAAGTTCCTTTCATACATAAAAAGAAAGCCTGTGAATTTCCATGTCAAAGTGGTCCATTAATAATGAAAGATTCGACATTAGTGATTTGGCCAGTGATGACGGGATGGAGTGTTGGGCAATCATTTAATATCACAGATTCTGTAAAGAAAGTTATACTTAATAATCAGATTACCTGTTCCCCCTTATTACTGTGCTAGACAGAGGTCAGAATTAGCGATTAATTCTCGCAATATTTCTTCTTTGTTGGTAATGAAGGTGGCATAGAATTTCCCATATGAATATTTACAAACTGAATGGCTCTGGAGCTATATCATGCTTGCATACTTATTACTTCAGCTCTTGGCAGATTTAAACTGCATCTCTGTTTATAATGAAATGAAAATCATTTGCTGCTTTACACAAATGTTACTTTCAGTGTGAAATAAAGAATACACAGCACCAGTTTACTGAGGAAAGAAATTTCATCCTGGGAAATAACATCAGACAAAACTGGGTTTTTCCAGAAACATCTAGAACCATGACTGAAGGTTTCTCTGCATCTCCAATGCTTTGTGTTAGTTAATATGCTGGGGAGGTTTCAGATTGTACATGAATTCTTAGCAGAATCCAGGAAAGCAAGAAAGCAACTTGACATACTCTCCTGTAACTGAAGATTTTAAAATCTTGCATTGGTGTAACAGTGAATTTCGAAAATAAATTAGCAATAAAGAAAAAATATGCTATAATGCACCCCACTCTGTGCTAGACCATTTGGAGCAGTGGGTCTAAGGAGGCCAGTTGTCACAGACCGACCTCCACTCCCACCCCATCAAGGGGGAGGAAGGAGCATCGTGCAAAACATTAGTCTTCTTTGTCTATGACCAGCCTAGATTGAGTGAGCACATTTATGTATGGAGATTGTGTAAACTGAATAGTCCATGAGACCTTGCCAGCAGAGGAAAATGATGGAACAACCACTACTTTAAGGCAGTATTTTTCAAAGTGTCATATGGGATCATTCTTCAACAAAATCATCCTGAGGCTGTAAAAGAGTGTGTTATCTAGGATTTACCTTTGATTCAAGGAAACAGAATCTCTGTGGGTGAGACCTTAGAAAAATTTTCCGTTGAACTGATGTTTAAGAAACACTGACCTGGAGGCCTCAGAAATCTAATTCTTGCCCAACCCACTTTACCTTCTAGTTAAGAAGAGAACACAATTATAGATTCAGTTTTATGAGAGCTAAAACAAGAGAGAGAGAATTCTGGCAGACAGGAAATGTGAGAGGTTCTTATTCATGGCAAAAAAATGTTATGTTTTGCCCCAATACCACATCTCTCTAGCCTAAGCAGTCATTAACTGGCCCCCTGGAATCCAGCACAGGACATTTTCCCCCCACAAATATTATTGGTCAGTATTGGAAGTTGAGTTGTTAACCAACAGTTTAAAACTGGGAAATATATCATAAAAATCAAGACGTCTCATCCTTTCTGAAAAATCAGATTGGAAACAATCAGCTGTCACCGAGTATCAGCCACTCCTCTTTAGAGAAGCATTTGGAGTGCATTTCATACCACCTCCATCCAACATTCTCTCTTTCCCAACCAACCAAAGTGCCAGGTAACATTTGAGCTTGTGCTTGTGTTTTCGTTGCTCAATTAAGAAGAAAGTTAAATGTTCTCACTCTGGGGATTGTAAATTATTGCCTGCCTGGCCGTGATGCCCAGAGGCATTTGAGTCTGATAACATTCCAAGCAATGGTGATGGAAACCCTAATCCCAGTAGTATTGATCCCACTGTTTGCAAAATCTAAGCATGTGAGCATTCTTTATCAGAAATGTAGGCTTTCTATTTTGTAATAACTTTGCAAATAAGCAGCAATCTTTTTCAAATATTTTGGAGGACAATTCAGGAGAGACATTGGAATTCATAAACTCATCTGTTAATAGCAGAGAGAAAGAAAGAGAGAGTATTAGACACCCTGAAAATCTGGAATCCAGAACACTCAATTATGGGTCTGTAGGGCCAAGCTGGCATTGACTGCATAGGCAATAGTATACTTCATTATTTAAGTAAGAAATGCATACCTAGGAAGTCTTAAAAGCAGACTTTTTATTGAAGTATAGTTGATTTCCAACATGGTGTTAGTTTCAGGTGTACAGCAAAGTGATTCAGTTATATATATTTTTTCAGATTATTTTCCATTATAGGTTATTACAAGATATTGAATATGGTTTCCCGTGTTATATAGTAAATCCTGTTGCTTATCTATTTTATGTATAGTAGTTTGTGTCTGTTAATCCCATACTCCTAATTTATCCCTCCTACCCTCCCTTTCCCCTTTGGCAACCTTAAGTTTGTTTTCTATGTCTGTGAGTCTGTTTCTGTTTTGTAACTAGATTCATTTGTGTTATTTTTTACATTCCATGTATAAGTGACATCATATATTTCTCTTTCTCTGACTTCACTGAGTATGATATTCTCTAGGTCCATCCATGTTGCTGCAAATGGCAATATTTCATTCTTTTTATGGCTGAGTAATATTCCATTATATATATATATATATATATATATATATACACACACACACACACACACACACACATATATATACACATATACATATATAATGTGTTGATACATATATATGTATATCACCTTAAACCAATCGTCTAATCATGGGCACTTCGGTTGTTTCCATGTCTTGGCCTTTGTAAATAGTGCTACTATAAACATTGGGGTGCATGTATCTTTTTAAAATTAGAGTTTTTGTCTTTTCTGGACATATGCTCAGGAGTGGGATTATTGGATAATAAGGTAGCTCTATTTTTTATTTTTTTAAGGAACCTCCACACTACTTTCCACAGTGACTGTACCAATTTACATTCCCATCAACAGTGTAGGAGGGTTTGCTTTTCTCCACACCCTCTCCAGCATTTATTATTTGTAGACTTTTTTTTTTTTTTTAGATGTTGGGGGTAGGAGTTTATTAATTAATTAATTAATTTTTTTTGCTGTGTTGGGTCTTCACTTCTGTGCGAGGGCTTTCTCTAGTTGTGGCAAGCAGGGGCCACTCTTCATCGCAGTGTGCGGGCCTCTCACTATTGCGGCCTCTCTTGTTGCAGAGCACAGGCTTCAGACACGCAGGCTCAGTAGTTGTGGCTCACGGGCCTAGTTGCTCCGCGGCATGTGGGATCCTCCCAGACCAGGGCTCGAACCCGTGTCCCCTGCGTTAGCAGGCAGATTCTCAACCACTGTGCCACCAGGGAAGCCCTATTTGTAGACTTTTTGATGATAGATATTCTGACTGGTGTGAGATATTATTTCATTGTAGTTTTGATTTGCATTTCTCTAATAATTAGCAATGTTGAGCATCTTTTTCATATACCTTTTGGCCATCTGTATGTCTTCTTTGGAGAAACGTCTATTTAGGTCTTCTGCCCATTTTTTGATTGAGTTGTTTGTTTTCTTGAGATTGAGTTGCATGAGCTGTTTGTATATTTTGGACATTAACCCCTTGTTGGTCACATTGTTTGCAAATATTTTCTCCCATTCCATAGGTTGTCTTTTCATTTTGTTGATGGTTTCCTTTGCTATGCAAAAGCTTTTAAGTTTGATTAGGTCCCATTTGTTTATTTTTGCTTTTATTTCTTTTGCCTTGGGAGACTGATCTAAGAAAATATTGCTATAATTTATGTCTGAGAATGTTTTGCCTGTGTTCTCTTCAAGGATGTTTATGGTGTTATGTCTTATATTTAGGTCTTTAAGCTGTTTTGAGTTTATTTTTGTATGTGGTGTGAGGGAGTGTTCTAACTTCATTCATTTACATGTAACTGTCCAGCTTTCCAAACATCACTTAAAAGTAGACTTTTTATAATCTACCAGCAAAACAGTTTACAAAGTATAGCACTTTTACATTTTATAAAGTGACATCATGTTATTCCTTTCAGTTTCACACCAATCCTGAAAAGATTGCATTATTATCTTACTTTATAGACCAGGACTCTGATGTTTGGTAGTTACCTGACTTACATGAGGTCAAATAGCTATTAACCAGCAAAGCAGGAGTTTAAACATAGTTCTTTTTTTTTTTTAATTAATTAATTAATTTATTTATTTTTGGCTGTGTTGGGTCTTCGTTGCTATGCGGGGGCTACTCTTCGTTGCGGTGCACAGGCTTCTCATTGCAGTGGCTTCTCGTTGCAGAGCATGGGTTCTAGGTGCACAAGCTTCAGTAGTTGTGGCTCGTGGGCTCTAGAGCAAAGGCTCAGTAGTTGTGGCACACGGACTTAGTTGCTCTGCAGCGTGTGGGATCTTCCCGGACCAGGGATCGAACCTGTGTCCCCTGCATTGGCAGGTGGATTCTTAACCATTGTGCCACCAGGGAAGTCCCTAAACATAGTTCTTTTGATCTAAATATATTTTCCTCTCTATTACACAACAACCACCTTCCATTATAATTTCAAAGTATATGCATATAAAGCCAGGAGGAATGTAGCACCACAAATCATACTAGCCATCAGGAGAGATCCCAAGTCCCAGGCACTTAGACCTTTATTTCCCCCCAATAAAATAGAGAAATCCAAGGATAGCTGATGAAGAACTCTTCTCCCTGTTTTTAAAAGGTTTTAAAAGCAATGTTTTTTTGTTTTTTGTTTTTTGTGTATTTTGTGTTCTGGAGAATTATGCAAGATATTTATGGGGGGCAGTGAAAAGTCATGGAAATGACTTATGACTCATATAAGTCTTATGTGACATATGACATGGCTTATGCCACAGTCAAGTTCACTGAAGACATTGAACAGGGAAAGTTCTATAGACATGATATATTAAAGCTGAAAGAGATCCTAGAATTGTTTGACCTGGTTCTCCTGGGTGAGGATGCAGAGTCCGGAGAAATGGCACCACTTCTGTTGTTGTGTTTTTTGCATGAAGTCTTAACACCTGGACCGCCAGGGGAGTCCCAGCACCACTTCTAAAACTGCCTTGTAAACCCTAATCTCCTAGATGCTAAGACTACATATTTCTTGTTAAATTTATTTTTAAGAGTGTATCTTTTTTGTTTATATCATAACTGTGATCTTTTCCCTGTCTTGGAAGCTCTTTCTTCTGTAATAATTGATCTGTTAGAGTTTATATCTTTTCTGGTATCCACCTTTCTAAAAGAGTTATTAGTAATAGTATTGGGTTTGCCAAAAAGTTCATTTGGATTTTTCCATAGGATGATACAGAAAGCCCGAATGAACTTTTTGGCCAAGTCCATAAGTACCTGTGAAACCACCACTTACTGAAACCAAAATCTAGGACTCTGTCCATAACCTGCTACAGATAAGCACATAGTCCCCTCCATCTGATTTCTCAGCCTCATTCCACCCCAGGTAACTATCACACTGAATCTCACATTCTCCCTTTCTTGCCTGCTTTCTCAGTTCTTGGGTTTATTGCATCTACATGTATTCCTAAAAAGTGGGTTTATGTGTGTCTGGAAATAAACAATTTGGGTTGAATATTCACTTTTCATTCTTTTACTCTTTTGCACATTTCCTCTCTTCCTCTTACGCCCTAACAATGATTTCTTCAAATAATAATTGACTCTCTGCTTTTCTCTCTAAAAACTCTTCCTGGCAGACTTGATCATATCCAGTTTCAAACTCCAGAAGCTTCACCTCTCACTTCAATTCTGATGATGCCATATATAGATTTCTAATCCCTCCCCACCTCTAATTACATCATCTTAATTGCTTAATATTTTGACATTGTTCTTTACAGTCACAATTTTTTTAAGTTACTAAAGATATACTATGAAGAAATTAGGGTTTGGCTAAGTGAAGATGCATAGTATAGATAATATTTAAATTGGAGGAAGAACTTCATGGAGAAGAGCCCCCATTCCAGGCATGTATAATGAAACTCTGGACTTTTACATTGAAGAGAATGAAATTTTTATCTTGTCTAAGCTAATATTATTTGATGGCTTTCTGTTACTTGTAGCTGAACCTAATTATAACTAAAACATTGGTTTCTGGGGGCCATAAACTAATATAGTAGCTAACTAACATTAGTTGGTCATTATGTTCCAAGTTCAGGGCTAAGTACTGAACATCTATTACCTCATTTAATCTTTACAACAGTGTTCTGAGTTGGTTGCTATCATTATTTTCACTTTAGATAAGGCAACTGAAGATTTTTTTTAAGTGCCTGATCGAAGTTCCTGTAGTTGGTGAGTGAGTGAGCTGGGATTTCCAAACGCACTCTTAACTACTTCTCCATTCTGCTTTCCCTCACAGGTGCTTTGTAACACAACTATGGTAATTATAAACCAATAATCTATTAGATAAACTGGCTTTATGATGAGACTTCTTTATTACTTTGTTTTAGTTACTGAAAGATCTGGTGAAAAAACAAAAAGCTGGTAACGCAAGACCCCGGTTCCACCTTGGCAAGAAATTCTGTTCCTTACCCATGGGAACTTATAAAAGGCACACACCCTGGGACCCTTGTAACTCACGTTTCAGATGTGAATAGCAGAATCTACCCTATTGTATCACATAAAGATGCTGTGAGTATTTGCCTCAGGGTTCAGACAAGAATTGAAACACAATTTAAATGACTGGATCCTACTCTTTTCAATCCTTAATGTAATCTTACCAGTTAGGAATTGCTTCTGGCTGTTGCAATGTGACCTGACTACAGTGGCTTAAAAATTAGGGCAGTTTGTTATTATAAGACTAAAAGGAGTTTCTCCTAGCTGAATCAGGCCCCTTTAAGAGCTTTCCAGGAAATGCCATACAATGCCTTTCCTCAAATATCTCATTGATTGCCTACCCATAATGCAAGGTAAGTTTGGAAATGCTGTCATTTAGCTTGGTACATGGCTGTCCCAAATACAGTCTGTTGCTAAGGAAAAGAAGGAGGCTAGAGCTGGGGATGCAACCAGCATTCTTGGCCAAAGAAATAATCCACATGAGTAAAGCACACAGACTCTTCACTGTTGATTCTGCTTATCCCCAAATCTATATCCTCACAGGGAGTGGGGAGGATTTCAGCCAACATGCAAAACAACAGGCTTTTATCTTTTAAAGGTCAGTATATCAGACAGAGAAGAATAGAAGGTACAGATCCTAGAAGATGCTGGATTTCTGTCTCTAGCTTAGGAGAGGGTAGGCTCCTCTTTATTAATTGAGGTGACAGCTCTTTATGAGGGAGCTTTATTACATAGGCTGTGATGCTGCACTGGGAATCTGACACTTTCATTCTTTTTAGATGGCCCTGTTGAAACCAACACAAGGCAAATACTTAGCATGTAAAGCCTTTTTAAGCTGAAAAATTCAATGTCACGTATTAGAGTCATCTAAAAAGAAGTGATCTCTTACAGTTAGTCAACATCATTGCCTTTTAATGTTCAGTTTCCATCAATACAAAATTGGAAACTTCAACTCCAAATCATTGATTAATGATTATCAGGACTCTTTAATGATCTTCTGTAAACTGCTACCTGGGGAAGCAGTAACAAAGGGCGAAAAGTCCCTTCTAGGAGATCTTTCCAGTAAAGATCCATGAGATCTTTCCACTAATTTCCTATTACTGGAATGATGAAGTATATATTAAGAATTTTAGGGGCTTCCCTGGTGGCGCAGTGGTTGAGAGTCCGCCTGCCGATGCAGGGGACGCGGGTTCGTGCCCCGGTCCGGGAAGATCCCACATGCCGCGGAGCTGCTGGGCCTGTGAGCCATGGCCACTGAGCCTGCGCGTCCGGAGCCTGTGCTCCACAACGGGAGAGGCCACAGCAGTGAGAGGCCTGCATACCGCAAAAAAAAAAAAAAAAAAAAAAGAATTTTGAAAATGTAAACATCTACACAAATGCAAATTTAGATAATTAAAATAATAGAATTGCATCAACAATGTAGGCTTATCAGCAGCTTCTGTAGGCTTTAGTTGAGATTAATTAAACATTCCTCTAAAAGTCAGGCCTAACTTATACTGGACCATCAATTAAGCACCTCTTCCTGTGTTCTCCATCTTGGGACCAGGCATCAGCATTCTGCCATTTGTCCACGTCAGAAGCAGGAGAGCAACCTAGATGGTTCCCTTTTCCTTACTCCCAACCCCAACCAGTTAGTCACCTAGTCCCAAGGATTCGACCTGCCTGATATTAATCTAACCTGCTCCGAAGTTTCCTTTTCCAGGCTACAGGTCTAGGTAGGACCTTGTTATCTTTTGTCTTGGCTATATTCCAGCAAGAGTCTCTGAAGTGGTCTCCCTGCCAACAATTTCCACCTATTCAATTCATTCAAATCCTCTAGAGTTCCAGAGCTATTTCTAAGTTACAAATCTGGAAGAACCTGTAAGGCTCTGCAGAGTTTCTAGGATAAAGGTCAAACTCTTTGGTTTAGCATTGGAAGCCCTCTGATGCTTTGCCCTTGGCTGTCTCTCTAATCTTATTCCTGCCACGCCTTTAGATACACTCTCACCTTCAACCTTACTGTAAAACTGTAAAACTCCTCTCTACATGTCACAAAGTGTACTGCCTCCATGACATTTAAATGTGCTCCCTCTCAAATTCCTCTGGGATGCCCTTTCATTCTCCTTCACAACCTCTCTTGCATCGTCATCTTGTCCTTCCAAACTGCTCAGGTATCAGCCCTCAGAGAAGCCCCCCTTCACCGTCTAGCTCTAGCTGCCCACCCTCTGCTCCTGAATCACCACCCAAGCTGCGATAAACAAGTCACTCTACTTGACCAGTTGAAACTCTTTGATCGACTTACGTTTCAACACAAACAGATGAAACCTTAAGGATAGGAGCTATTTCTTTTTCTCTTTGGTATTCCTAGATCCTAGCACAGCGTCTGTCATGGAGGGGTGCTGAATAAAAGTTTGGAAGAAACATAAGGAAGAATTAATGAATGTGGAATCTTGTGCAGTTTACTTTTCTGTTAGCAGTCTTTGCAGGTACCCACAATAGCATACTCATACAGCCTACATCATGCCCACCCCTCTTCTCATTTCTTACTGTTGATAGACTAACACTGACAAGGTGAGAGACAGGTAGAGGTCCAGTTCTCAACAGAACACATTCTCAGTGTCAGCAACTTACCGGGGGAAAAAATGAAGCACTTCTTTTTAAACCTTTGATTAGATTTACAAGGGAGAGCTTGAATAGGTACAAAAACTACCCAAGGAAAATGCTACCCCTCCCCATCTCACATTTATGGCAGACATAACAAACTGATTAGAGCACTCTCTTCCCCTGAGGTCTCAGAACCGTTCTCATCCAGGTCTATGAGACAGCCATTACTAACCAGTCAACATCTGCTATCCCTGAACTAGATTAGCAGGTATATTTGACATAGAAAAATAAAAGGGTTGGGAATGAGAAGATTAACATATGAATCCACCTAGACTGGGATAGTGGCAGGTGCCATTTACTTCTGTTAACAGAATTGCTCCCCTGCTTCTTCTGGGAAATGTGCTTCTCCGCTCTGAGCACACAGCTTAAATGGGTGCTGCTGTGTTCTTATAGTCAAGGGATGGACACCGGATAGAAACTGACCAATTATAATCATTCTCTGCCATTTAAAAGCTGAAGACTAGAGAAGTTATGGGTAGGCCCCTCCCTAGTAAGTCAAAATCAAAGAGCGTGAGGTTCAGGAGCTATTGGCTCCCATTTGTACTTCAAGGTTGAAGGACTCAGTGGGAGATGAAGGGCTATTAGTGATCAAAGTCCTAAGCCCTAATCTCAGGCCAGCCGTTTTCACAGGTAGTGACATGCCCTAGGATCTTTCCAGTAATGTTTCTGTTTACCTTAAACTAATTTAAGTTAGTTCTCTGTCACTTATAACCCAAAGAATTCTGACTAATTCAAAACTGCAATATCTAAAACCTTGGAATTCAGAGAACTTAGCAATACGTAGCCAAGAATTTATGACTTCTAAGGGCTTCATGAGAAACATCCTAAAATATTGGTAAATAACATTATCTACTCTTCGCTTCCATAAGCCAGTAAAACAATGACTGACATGTTAATGTTTTTATGTCTTATTTTTATGCAGTGGGGGCAAAGTGGGAAAAGCCCTGTGCTGGGAGTCAGGTCCCTTAGAGTCAGTTGTGGTCCTGCCACTAACTTGTTGTGCAGTCACTTAGCCCTGCTAGCCTTCAGCCATGCATGTTTATAAAGTGAGCTCTAACAAAACTTCGTTGGACAGAATTTTGAAAATATTTGGCATCATGCTAATAACTTTAGAATACTTTAATAAGAAAAAGATGAATGTTCCAATAGAAAACAAAGGACATGAACAAGCAATTCCCAAAATTACATAAATGGTTAATAAATCTTAAAATAGTCTCAACCACATTTATCACTAAGGACATGCAAATTAAGACAACTTAGGTATAATTTTCTAACTATCATATTGCCAAAAGCTTAGAAGATACATAATATTTCATATTATCAAGGGTATTTGGGATTAAGAAATCTCTTACCTTGGTCAGACAAGCTTTCTGGAGGCAATCTGGAAATATGTGGCAACATTTTATTGTGCATTCCCTTCAATCCAGCAATCCCACTGTGAGCAATTTAGTCTAGGAAGGTAATTAAATAAGTGTGCAAAGATGTTTGTCCAAGTCACAGGTAAAGACCAAGAAGTGACCATTGGGTTTAGAAACATAGAGGTCATTGGCCAGCTTGATAAGAGTTGCTCAGTGAAATGGTAGGACCACAATACTAATTGGAGCGTGGATTCACTAGGGAATGGATGGAGAGGAAATGGAGATATAAAGTCGTGACAACATTTTTGAGAAGCTTTGCTGTAAAAGAGAGTAAGGAAATGGAGCCATACCTGGAGGGGAATATAGGGTTGAGAGAGGATTGTTTTCTTTTTAGATGGTGGAAGATAATAACTAATATTAGTATGCTAATAGAAATGATCTAAGTGAGAGGGAAAACTTGATGATACAGGAGAGAAGGGGGAAATTACTGGAGAGGTGAGAAGATGAGAGCTGAATTTGGAGATGCCAACTTCAACAGCAGCACAGGCAGTTCATTCAAAGTGAGAGGAGACAAAGCAAAGCTCATGGGTGGAGAACAGGGAGGTTGGTAGATGTTGGAAGGGGAACATGTTCTGATTGCCTGGATATTTCCAGTGAAATCAGAAGCAAGGTTAGCAGCTGAAAGTGAGGCTAGGGAGCAAATATTGGAAGAATGAGGAAATAATAAGAGGAGGAGAAAGAATTGTCTAGGAGAGTGTAAGAGTGAGTAGATTAGCAAATGTAATCAGGTCTCTCAGAGGTTTCCTTCTATGTAACTGGATTTATTTTTGTAAGCTTATCTCTGAAAACTGCTTTAGCTGAACTCCATGGATATATAATGCCCCCATTATTAATTTCTAAACATTGAGAATTTCCTTGATTCATATTTTTAAAGTATATTTTCAAATTTTTCAAAGATATAGTTTTGTTAGTTTTTTTTTTAGTTTTAGAAATCTTTTTGTTATTAATTTTAACATTATTTCATCATGCCAGTGAAAATTATCTATATAATTTCTTCTTTTGGAATTTTGTTGACATTTCTTTTGTAGCCCAGTACGGTGTCAAGGTTTAAAATGTTCTATGTACAGTTGAAAAAATGTGTATTAGGCTATAAGGTCAGGATAGTTAAGTTTAGCATTCAAATTTTTAACCATTTCTTATTATTTTAGTCTACTCCATCTATCAGTTTCTGAAAGAAGTATGTGTATGATTGTGGATTTGTTCAATTATCCTTGTATTTCCAACAGCTTTTGTTTTATTTCAGTACTGTGCATTTAGAGGCATAAAATCTCATAACTATTGTTATCTTTTGGGAATCATTCTTTCATTATTATGAAACATTGCTTTTTTCCTTTTAATGCTTTTCACTTTGATTCTAATTGGTGTGATATGAATATTTCTATACCTGTTTTTTATTTTGTCATTATTACATTCATCTGATATATCTTTTGCTAGTCTTATTTTCTACTTTTCAAAGTTTTTTACTGTGAAACTCTTTAATCTGAGAGTGTATTTTATTTTATTTTTTTTTACACACACACACTGTATTTTATTTTTATAAGAGATAAATAAACTGACACCAAGCATTGTAAATGGATGACCACAACAAAAGCAACAATGATTGCAATTACCAAACAGGAAACACACTCATACTATGTCATAATATTGACATTCAGTCCAGTAATCCTCCACTGTAACAGCTCCTTTACTTTGCAGTGAAAATAGATTTGTATGTTTTTTGCCTCTGAGTCCTTGTGGGATTTTTTTTTTATTCAAACAAAAAGTCACAAAAATTATAATCATCCTCATGAGTTCACTCAGTCCCATGTAATTAATTTTTTTTTCCATCTTGATCTTTTGTTAGCACTTTTATGAATTCATCAGTTTTCCATTAGAGTTCTGAAAATGCTTATTCATTCAGTTCAGCAGTATACTCAGTTACCAGAAATCTGTACTCGTCAGAGTCTTTTCCATGAATTCCTTGAAGATGAAACACTTTTATAGGAACATTTTTGCAAAAGCATCAGAGTGCACCCAGAACTGTCTGTAAACGACAAACGACTTAAAAATGACCACGGTTAAAGATTTGATGAAAGTTCATAATAATGCAATTGATAAGAAAATTTAGTTATTTCTGTGATATACATTTTAAAGTAATAACTAGAATTATGACTTATAACATTATACCAGAACATAAAAGATTTTTAGAAATTTCATGTAATGTCTGAAACATTTATATTAACATATTTCCATCAAATAACCCAAAGAAAGTTTAGTATTAGTGTTTTTTTTGGTTTGTTTGGTTTTTTTATACTGCGGGTTCTTATTAGTCATCAATTTTATACTCATCAGTGTATACATGTCAATCCCAATCGCCTA
The DNA here is from genome assembly GCF_011762595.2 of Tursiops truncatus. Taxonomy (NCBI): domain Eukaryota; kingdom Metazoa; phylum Chordata; class Mammalia; order Artiodactyla; family Delphinidae; genus Tursiops; species Tursiops truncatus. The sequence continues at coordinate 29,532,900 of NC_047038.1, forward strand.
ATTCAGCACACCACCATCCCCACCCCACCGCAGTTTTCCCTCCTTGGTGTCCATACGTTTGTTCTCTGCATCTGTGTCTCAACTTCTGCCCTGCAAACCAGTTCATCTGTACCATTTTTCTAGGTTCCACATACATGCGTTAATATACGATATTTGTTTTTCTCTTTCTAACTTACTTCACTCTGTATAACAGTCTCTAGATCCATCCACGTCTCAACAAATGACTCACTTTGGTTCCTTTTTATGGCTGAGTAATATTCCATTGTATATATGTACCACAACTTCTCTATCCACTCGTCTGTTGATGGGGAATTAGGTTGCTTCCATAACCTGGCTATTGTAAGTAGTGCTGCAATGAACATTAGGGTGCATGTGTCTTTTTGAATTATGGTTTTCTCAGGGTATATGCCCAGTAGTGGGATTGCTGGATCATATGGTAATTCTATTTTTAGTTTTTTAAGGAACCTCCATACTGTTCTCCATAGTGGCTGTATCAATTTACATTCCCACCAACAGTGCAAGAGGGTTCCCTTTTCTCCACACCCTCTCCAGCATTTGTTGTTTGTAGATTTTCTGATGATGCCCATTTTAACTGGTGTGAGGTGATACCTCATTGTAGTTTTGATTTGCATTTCTCTAATAATTAGTGATACTGAGCAGCTTTTCATGTGCCTCTTGGCCATCTATATGTCTTCTTTGGAGAAATGTCTATTTAGGTCTCCTGCCCATTTTCTGATTGGGTTGTTTGTTTTTTTAATATTGAGCTCCATGAGCTGTTTATATAATTTGGAGATGAATCCTTTGTCCATTGATTCGTTTGCAAATATTTTCTCCCATTCTGAGGGTTGCCTTTTTGTCTTGTTTATATTTCCTTTGCTGTGCAAAAACTTTTAAGTTTCATTAGGTCCCACTTGTTTATTTTTGTTTTTATTTCCATTACTCTAGGAGGTGGGTCAAAAAAGATCTTGCTGTGATTTATGTCCAAGAGTGTTCTTCCTATGTTTACCTCTAAGAGTTTTATAGTGTCCGGTCTTACATTTAGGTTTTTAATCCGCCTTGAGTTTATTTTGGTGTATGGTGTTAGGGTGTGTTCTAATTTCATCGTTTACATGTAGCTGTCCAGTTTTCCCAGCACCACTTATTGAAGAGACTGTCTTTTCTCCACTGTATATCCTTGCCTCCTTTGTCATAGATTAGTTGACCATAGGTGCGTGGGTTTATTTCTGAGTTTTCTATCCTGTTCCATTGATCTATATTTCTGTTTTTGTGCCAGTACCATACTGTCTTGATTACTGTAGCTTTGTAGTACAGTCTGAAGTCAGCAAGTCTGATTCCTCCAACTCCATTTTTTCTGCTCAAGATTGCTTTGGCTATTTGGGGTCTTTTGTGTCCCCATACAAATTTTAAGATTTTTTTGTTCTAGTTCTGTAAAAAATTCCATTGGTAACTTGATAGGGATTGCATTGAATCTGTAGATTGCTTTGGAAAGTATAGTCGTTTTCACAATATTGATTCTTCCAATCCAAGAACATGGTATATCTCTCCATCTGTTTGTGTCATTTTTTCTTATGTTTTATTAATTAATTTTTTTTTAACTTATTTATGGCTGTGTTGGATCTTCGTTGCTGTGTGCGGGCTTTTCTCTAGTTGTGGTGAGTGGGGGCTGCTCTTCGTTGCGGTGCGCCAGCTTCTCATTGCGGTGGCTTCTCTTGCTGCAGAGCACGGGCTCTAGGCGTGTGGGCTTCAGTAGTTGTGGCACACAGGCTCAGTAGTTTTGGCTCGCGGGCTCTGGAGCACAGGTTCAGTAGTTATGGCGCATGGGCTTAGCTGCTCTGCAGCATGTGGGATCTTCCTGGACCAGGGCTTGAACCCGTGTCCCCTGCATTGGCAGGCAGATTCTTAACCACTGTACGACCAGGGAAGTCCTGTGTGTGTCATCTATGATTTCTTTCATCTGTGTCTTATGGTTTTCCTTTTTTTTTTTGGACCTGCAGGGATGGCACCTTTTTTAAAAAATAAATTTATTTTATTTTATTTATTATTTTTGGCTGCATTGGGTCTTTGTTGCTGTACGCGGGCTTTCTCTAGTCACAGTGAGTGGGGGCTACTCTTCGTTGCGGTGCATGGGCTTCTCATTGTGGTGGCTTCTCTTTCTGTGGAGCACGGGCTCTAGGAGCATGGGCTTCAGTAGTTGTGGCACATGGGCCTAGTTGCTCCACAGCATGTGGGCTCTTCCGAGACCAGGGCTCGAACCCATGTCCCCAGCATTGGCAGGCAGATTCTTAACAACTGTGCCACCAGGGAAGCCCTCTTATGGTTTTCTGAGTACAGGTCCTTTACCTCCTTAGGTAGGTTTATTCCTAGGTATCTTATTCTTTTTGTTGCAGTGGTGAATGGGGTTGTTTCCTTGATTTCTCTTTCTGATCTTTCATTGTTAGTGTACGGGAATGCAAAAGATTTCTGTGTATTAATTTTGTATCCTGCAACTGTACCAAATTCATTGATTAGCTCTAGTAGTTTTCTGGTGGCATCTTTAGGATTATCTGTGCATAGTATCATGTAATCTGCAAACAGTGACAGTTTTATTTCTTTTCATATTTGGATTCCTTTTATTTCTTTTTCTTCTCTGATTGCCATGGCTAAGACTTCCTAAAAAAGAAAAGAAAAAAAAAGTGAAAAAAAAAGTGTGGACATCTTTGTCTTGTTCCTGATCTTAGAGGAAATGCTTTCAGTTTTTTACCATTGAGAATGATGTTTGCTGGGGGGGTTGTCGTATATGGCCTTTATTATGTTGAGGTAGGTTCCGTCTATGCCCACTTTCTGGAGAACTTTTATCATAAATGGGTGTTGAATTTTCTCAAAAGCTTTTTCTGCATCTATTGAGATGATCACATGGTTTTTATTCTTCAGTTTGGTAATATGGTGTATCACATTGATTGATTTGCATATACTGAAGAATCCTTGCACCTCTGGGATAAATCCCACTTGATCATGGTGTGTGATCCTTCTAATGTATTGTTGGATTCTGTTTGCTAGTATTTTGTTGAGGATATTTGCATCTATATTCATCAGTGATATTGGTCTGTAATTTTCTTTTTTTGTAGTATCTTTGTCTGGTTTTGGTATCAGGGTGATGGTGGCCTCATAGAATGCGTTTGGGAGTGTTCCTTCCTCTGCAAGTTTTTGGAAGAGTTTGAGAAAGATGGGTGTTAGCTCTTCTCTAAATGTTTGATAGTATTCACCTGTGAAGGCATCTGGTCCTGGACTTCTGTTTGTTGGAAGATTTTTAATCACAGTTTCAATTTCATTACTTGTGATTGGTCTGTTCATATTTTCTATTTCTTCCTGGTTCAGTTTGGAAAGGTTATACCTTTCTAAGAATTTATTCATTTCTTCCAGGTTGTCCATTTTATTGGCACAGCGTTGCTTGTAGTAGTCTCTTAGGATGCTTTGTATTTCTGCAGTGTCCATTGCAAGTTCTCCTTTTTCATTTCTAATTTTATTCATTTGAGTCCTCTCCCCCTTTTTGTTGACGAGTCTGGCTAATGGTTTATCAATTTTATCTTCTCAAAGAACCAGCTTTTAGTTTTATTGATCTTTGCTATTGTTTTCTTTGTTCCTATTTCATTTATTTCTACTCTAATCTTTATGATTTCTTTCCTTCTACTAACTTCGGGTTTTGTGTGTTCTTCTTTCTCTAGTTCCTTTTCGTGTAAGATTAGATAGTTTATTTGAGTTTTTTCTTGTTTCTTGAGGTAGGAGTTTATTGCTATAAACTTCCCTATTAGAACTGCTTTTGCCACATGCCACAGGTTTTGGATCGTCATGTTTTGGTTGTCATTTTTCTCTAGGTATTTTCTAATTCCCTTTGATTTCTTCAGTGATCTCTTGGTTATTTAGTAACGTATTGTTTAGCCTCCATGTGTTTGTGTTTTTTATGTTTTTCTCCCTGTCACTGATTTCTAATTTCATAGTCTTGTGGTTGGAAAAGATGCTTGGTATGATTTTAATTTTCTTAATTTACTGAGGCTTGATTTGTGACACAAGATGTGATCTATCCTGTAGAACATTCCGTGTGCACTTGAGAAAAAATGTAATCTGCTGTTTTTGGATGGAATGTCCTAAAATTATTAATTAAATCTATCTGATCTATTGTGTCATTTAAAGCGTTTCCTTATTAATTTTCTGTCCGGATGATCTGTTCATTGGTGTAAGTGAGGTGTTACAATCCCCCACTATTACTGTGTTACTGTCAATTTCCCCTTTTATGGCTGTTAGCATTTGCCTTATGTATTGAGGTGCTCCTATTTTGGGTGTATTTATATTTGTTATATATTGTTCTTGGATTGATCCCTTGATCATTATGTAGTGACCTTCCTTGTCTCTTGTAACATTCTTTGTTTTAAAGTCTGTATTATCTGATATGAGTATTGCTACTCTAGCTTTCTTTTGATTTTCATTTGCATGGAATATCTTTTTCCATCCCCTCACTTTCAGTCTGTATGTATCTCTAGGTTTAAAGTCGGTCTCTTGTAGACAGTATATATATTCTATCCATTCAGTGAGCCTGTGTCTTTTCATTGCAGCATTTAATCCATTCACATTTAAGGTAATTATCTATATGTGTGTTCTTACTACCATTTTCATAATTGTTTTGGGTTTGATTTTGTAGGTCCTTTTCTTCTATTGTGTTTCCCACTTAGAGAAGTTCCTTTAGCATTTGCTGTAGAGCTGGTTTGGTGGTGCTGAATTCTCTTACCTTTTGCTTCTCTGTAAAGCTTTTGATTTCTCTGCTGAATCTGAATGAGATCCTTGCTGGGTAGAGTAATCTTGGTTGTAGGTTCTTCCCTTTCATCACTTTAAATATATCACGCAACTCCCTTCTGGCTTGTAGAGTTTCTGCTGAGAAATCAGCTGTTAACCTTATGGGAGTTCCCTTGTTTGTTATTTATCATTTTTCCCTTGTTGCTTTTAATAATTTTTCTTTGTCTTTGATTTTTGTCAATTTGATTACTATGTGTCTCGGTGTGCTTCTCCTTGGGTTTATCCTTCCTGGGACTCTCTGTGCTTCCTGGACTTGGGTGGCTATTTCCTTTCCCATGTTAGGGAAGTTTTCGACTATAATCTCTTCTAATATTTTCTCGGGTCCTTTCTCTCCCTCTTCACCTTCTGGGACCCCTATAATGTGAATGTTGGTGTGTTTAATGTTTTCCCAGAGGTCTCTTAGGCTGTCTTCATTTCTTTTCATTCTTTTTTCTTTATTCTGTTCCGCAGCAGTGAATTCCACCATTCTGTCTTCCAGGTCACTTTTCCGTTCTTCTGCCTCAGTTATTCTGCTATTGATTCTTTCTAGTGTATTTTCATTTCAGTTACTGTATTGTTCATCTCTGTTTGTTTGTTCTTTAATTCTTCTAGGTGTTTGTTTTGTAATTCTTCTAGGTCTTTGTTAAACATTTCTTGCATCTTCTCAATCTTTGCCTCCATCCTTTTTCCAAGGTCCTGGATCATCTTCACTATCATTATTCTGAATTCTTTTTCTGTAAGGTTGCCTATGTCCCTTTCATTTAATTGTTTTTTTTCTGGGGTTTTATCTTGTTCCTTCATCTGGTACATAGTCCTTTGCCTTTTCATTTTGTCTGTCTTTCTGTGAACGTAGTTTTTGTTCCACAAGCTGCAGGATTGTGGTTTTTCTTGCTTCTGCTGTCTGCCCTCTGGTGGATGAGGCTATCTAAGAGGCTTGTGCAACCTTCCTGATGGGAGGGACTAGTGATGGGTAGAGCTGGCTGTTGCTCTGGTGGGCAGAGCTCAGTAAAACTTTAATCCGCTTGTCTGCTGATGGGTGGGGCTGAGTTCCCTCCCAGTTGGTTGTTTGGCCTGAGGTGACCCAGCTCTGGAGGCTACAGGCTCTTTGATGGGGCTAATGGCAGAATCAAGGAGGACTCATGCCAAGAAGTACTTCCCAGAACTTCTGTTGCCAGTGTCCTTGTCCCCACGGTGAGCCACAGCCACCCTCCACCTTTGCAGGACACCCTCCAACACTAGCAGGTAGGTGTAGCTCATTCTCCTATGGGGTCATTGCTCCTTCCTCCTGGTTCCCGAGGCTCACACTACTTTGTATGTGCCCTCAAGAGTGGAGTCTGATTCCCCCAGTCCTGTCAAAGTCCTGCAATCAAATCCCGGTAGCCTTCAAAGTCTGATTCTCTGGGAATTCCTCCTCCCATTGCCAGACTCCGAGGTTGAGAAGATTGATGTGGGGCTCAGAACTTTCATTCCAGTGGGTGGATTTCTGTGGTATAATTGTTCTTCAGTTTGTGAGTCACCCATCCAGCACTTATGGGGTTTGATTTTATTGTGATTGCATGCCTCCTACCATCTCATTGTGGCTTCTCCTTTGTCTTTGGATGTGGGGTATCTTTTTTGGTGAGTTCCAGTGTCTTCCTCTCAATGATTGTTCAGCAGTTAGCTGTGATTCCGGTGCTCTCGCAAGAGGGAGTGAATGCATGTCCTTCTACTCCACCATCTTGAAGCAGGACTCAGTCTTTTCTTTTAATGATAGGGTTATAGATATACTATTCTAGAGTGAGGCAGGTGGAAAAAAAATTTCAGAACTCAACTGGGGAGAAAGAAAGATTTCTTTTAAAATCATATTTTATTATTAAAGACTAGGAGCTATAAAATAGTTAATCATCTTGATGGTATTATTGCTCTGAATAGCTTATTACTACAGTCACAGTTTTAAAGCCCTTTCTATTTAATTTCAGAGATTCTATTCCTGGATGAATAACTCGCAGACTAGCATTCTGAAAATATACGAGGAATCATATGAATAACTGTTGAGCTGAATAGGAGAAAGGATATATACTCATGTTCATATTGTGTGTTCATAAGTTAAACATGCCCATCTGTAGGAGGAAATTGGTAGCTACTTTAGTTAACACTTTTAGTTTTGATCAAAATCATTCAACACCTGGCATTTTTGCAAGGTTAGAAAGGATTATAATTTACAGCAGTAAAATAGATGATTTATTTGCTCACTGAAATTTTCATTTGGATTTTATGGGGCAGAATATCTGAATATCATGAGAAGAAAATTCACAGGCTTCCTTGGTGGTGCAGTGGTTAAGAGTCCGCCTGCCGATGCAGGGGACACAGGTTCGTGCCCCGGTCCAGGAAGATCCCACATGCCGCGGAGCGGCTGAGCCCGTGAGCCATGGCCGCTGAGCCTGCGCGTCTGGAGCCTGTGCTCCGCAACGGGAGAGGCCACACCAGTGAGAGGCCCGTGTACCGCAGAAAAAAAAAAAAAAAAGAAAAAAAAGAAAATTCACAACCATCAAACCCCTTAAAATCTAATGAAAAAAATGGTGTCTCTTTACAAACATGTCTTGCAAACAATTCAAAATACATAGTTGAAATGTCTAGCATAGTTATGGCAAAAAGACGTTAGAGAAGTTTTTTGTTTTGCAATTCCGTTCTTATATGTTAAATTAATTTTAGACTCCATATTATAAAATAATAAAACTACCTTAAATTCTTTATTTTAAAACTTGTCATTAGGTGACTTTATCCAGAGAATTGTACAGTAATATGCCGTTTTCTTTTGTTGGATCATTCATTCATTCATTCAATAAATATTTATCTACCTACTATGTGCCAAGAACTAACTCGAGTATTAAGGATTCAAATCAGCAAAAGACATGTCCATGTTGTCATGTTGCTGTCAGTCTAATGGAGGAAATAGTCATATGAGTAGACAAGTCAATCTAATGAGGGAAGGAGTGTAATAGGGAGCTGAACCAAGCATGATGGGGCACAGAGGGGAGCAAGTAATCTTTTGTTTGAGAGAAACCTTCATTTTCCTTAAAAATGTCCCTTTCTTCCACAAACAGAAATTAAAGATGTAGGAATATGGATATAAGGTAATGCATTCCTCATTTCTATAAATACACAAATTGAATAAAGATTTCTAATTAGATGCTATAGCCATTCCTGTATTTATAAATGGAGAATTTCACTACCTTCTACAATGCACACCTTACACTATGCATAAAGAATACATATATGACAGAAGGATCATGGTGTATGATCCTTTTAATGTGTTGTTGGATTCTGTTTGCTAGTATTTTCTTGAGGATTTTTGCATCTATATTCATCAGTGATATTGGTCTGTAATTTTCTTTTTCTGTAGTATCTATGTCTGGTTTTGGTATCAGGGTTATGGTGACTTCATAGAATGAGTTTGGGAGTGTCCCTTCCTCTGCAAGTTTTTGGAAGAGTTTGAGAAGGATGAGTGTTAGCTCTTCTCTAAATGTTTGATAGAATTCACCTGTGAAGCCATCTGGTCCTGGACTTATGTTAGAAGATTTTTAATCACAGTTTCAATTTCATTACTTGTGATTGGTCTGTTCCTATTTTCTGTTTCTTCCTGGTTCAGTCTTGGAAGGTTATACGTTTCTAAGAATTTGTCCATTTCTTCCAGGTTGTCCATTTTATTGGCAAAGAGTTGCTTGTAGTAGTCTCTTAGGATGCTTTGTATTTCTGCGGTGTCTGTTGTAGCTTCCCCTTTTTCATTTCTAACTTTATTGATGTGAGTCCTCTCCCTCTTTTTCTTGATGAGTCTGGCTAATGGTTTATCAATTTTGTTTATCTTCTCAAAGAACCAGTTTTTCGTTTTATTGATCTTTGCTATTGTTTTCCTTTTTTTCTATTTCATTTATTTCTGCCTTGAACTTTATGATTTCTTTCCTTCTGCTAACTTTGGGTTTTGTTTGTTCTTCTTTCTCTAGTTGCTTTAGGTGTAATGTTAGATTGTTTGAGATTTTTCTTGTTTCTTGAGGTAGACTTGTATAGCTATAAACTTCCCTCTTAGAACTGCTTTTGCTGCATCCCATAGGTTTTGGATTGTTGTGTTTTCATCGTCATTTTTCTCTAGGTATTGTTTGATTTCCTCTGTGATTTCTACAGTGATGTCTTGGTTATTTAATAACGGATTGTTTAGCCTCCATGTGTTTGTGTTTTTTTCGTTTTTTTCCCGTAACTGATTTCTAAACTCATAGCGTTGTGGTCAGAAAAGATGCTTGATATGATTTCAGTTTTGTTAAATTTACTGAGGTTTGGTTTGTGACCCAAGATGTGATCTATCCTGGAGAATGTTCCATGCGCACTTGAGAGGAAAGTGTAATCTGCTGCTTTTGGATGGAATGTCCTAAAAATATCAATTAAATATATCTGGTCTGTTGTGCCATTTAAAGCTTGTGTTTCCTTATTAATTTTCTGTTTGGATGATCTGTCCATTGGTGTAAGTGAGGTGTTAAAGTCCCCCACTATTATTGGGTTACTGTCGATTTCCTCTTTTATAGCTTTTAGCAGTTGCCTTATGTATTGAGGTGTTCCTATGTTGGGTGCATATATATTTATAATTGTTATATCTTCTTCTTGGATTGATCCCTTGATCATTACTTAGTGTCCTTCCTTGTCTCTTATAATATTCTTTATTTTAAAATCTATTTTATCTGATATGAGTATAGCTGCTCCAGCATTCTTTTGATTTCCATTTGCATGGAATGTCTTTTTCCATCCCCTCACTTTCAGTCTGTATGTGTCCCTCGGTCTGAAGTGGGTCTCTTGTAGACGGCATATAGATGGGTATTGTTTTTGTATCCATTCAGCAAGCCTGTGTCTTTTGGTTGGAGCATTTAATCCATTTACGTTTAAAGTATTTATGAATATGTATGTTCCTTTGACCATTTTCTTAATTGTTCTGGGTTTGTTTTTGTAGATCCTTTTCTTCTCTTGTGTTTCCCACTTAGAGAAATTGCTTTAACATTTGTTGTAGAGCTGGTTTGGTGGTGCTGAATTCCCTTAGCCTTTGCTTCTCTGTAAAGCTTTTGATTTCTCCATTGAATCTGAATGAGATCCTTGCCGGGTAGAGTAATCTTGGTTGTAGTTTCTTCCCTTTCATCACTTTAAGTATATCATGCCAGTGCCTTCTGGCTTGTAGAGTTTCTGCTGAGAAATCAGCTGTTAACCTTATGGGAGTTCCCTTGTTTGTTATTTGTCATTTTTCCCTTGCTGCTTTCAATAATTTTTCTTTGTCTTTAATTTTTGTCAATTTGATTACTATGTGTCTTGGCATGTTTCTCCTTGGGTTTATCCTGTATGGGACTTGCTATGCTTCCTGCACTTGGGTGGCTATTTCCTTTCCCATGTTAGGGAAGTTTTCAACTATAATCTCTTCAAGTATTTTCTCTGGTACTTTCTCTCTCTCTTCTCCTTCTGGGACCCGTATAATGCGAAGGTTGTTGCATTTAATGTTGTGCCAGAGGTCTCTTACTTTGTCTTCATTTCTTTTCATTTTTTTTCCTTTATTCTGTTCCACAGCAGTGAATTCCACCATTCTGTGTTCCAGGTCACTTATCCATTTTTTTGCCTCAGTTATTCTGCTATTGATTCCTTCTAGTGTAGTTTCCATTTCAGTTATTGTATTGTTCTTCTCTGTTTGTTTGTTCTTTAATTCTTCTAGGTCTTTGTTAAACGTTTGTTGCATCTTCTCGATCTTTGCCTCCATTCTTTTTCCGAGGTCCTGGATCATCTTCACTATCATTATTCTGAATTCTTTTTCTGGAAGGTTGCCTATCTCCACTTCATTTAGTTGTTTTTCTGTGGTTTTATCTTGTTCCTTCATCTGGTATATAGCCCTCTGCCTTTTCATCTTGTGTATCTTTCTGTGAATGTGGCTTTTGTTCCACAGGCTGCAGGATTGTAGTTCTTCTTGCTTCTGCTGTCTGCCCTCTGGTGGATGGGACTATCTAAGAGGCTTGATGGGAGGGACAGGTCGTGGGTAGAGCTGACTGTTGCTCTGGTGGGCAGAGCTCAGTAAAACTTTAATCCACTTGACTGTTGATGGGTGGGGCTGGGTTCCCTCCCTGTTGGTTGTTTGGCCTGAGGCAACCCTACACTGGAGCGTACCTGGGCTCTTTGGTGGGGCTAATGAAAGACTCTGGGAGGACTCACGCCAAGGAGTACTTCCCAGAACTTCTGCTGCCAGTGTTTGGTCCCCACAGTGAAACAAAGCCACCCCCGGCCTCTGTAGGAGACCCTCCAACACTAGCAGGTAGGTCTGGTTCAGTCTCCCCTGGGGTCAGTGCTCCTTCCCCTGGGTCCCGATGTGCACACTACTTTGTGTGTGCCCTCCAAGAGTGGAGTCTCTGTTTCCCCCAGTCCTGTCAAAGTCCTGCAGTCAATTCCCACTAGCCTTCAAAGTCTCATTCTCCAGGAATTCCTCCTCCCGTTGCCAGACCCCCAGGTTGGAAAGCCTGACGTGGGGCTCAGAACCTTCACTCCAGTGGGTGGACTTCTGTGATATAAGTGTTCTCTGGTCTGTGAGTCAGCCACCTACCAGTTATGGGATTTGATTTTTCTGTGATTGCGCCCCTCCTACCATCTCATTGTGGCTTCTCCTTTGTCTTTGGATATGGGGTATCTTTCTTGGTGAGTTCCAGTGTCTTCCTGTCAATGATTGTCCAGCAGCTAGTTGTGATTCTGGTGTTCTCACAAGAGGAAGTGAGAGCATTTCCTTCAACTCCGCCATCTTGGTTCCTCTTCTGAGAGTGTATTTTAATACTACTGATTATTGATAGTTTTGGACTTTTATAACCACTATGTTTTGTTTTTTCTCTGCTATTCTTTCTTATTTTTTTCTCTTTACATGCTTTTGTTGGATAGATTAAGCTTTTATTTTACTCATATATATAAAACATACTTAAAATACAAACATACTATGTCTATTCTTCTAGTGGTTAACCTTACTTATAAAACATTTTAATTTGATTTTTGTCAAAATAATACTTTCACATAAATTTTTTAAATAGATGATGGTAAAAATTTCATGAAGTAAATCAGTTCTCTGTAACTTTTCTTGGTGGGTTTTACCACACCTCCTGTGATGGTGAGAGAGGGGCAGGCTGAGCTTCCAGACGGCAGACAGACTGTCTCAGGAGCAGACCATCAGGGCTCTTGGTTTCTCCTTCTGTGGCTGCCGCCAGTTCATCTGCTCTGTCCCTGGGGCTGGCGTCTCTCCTGGCCACTGCTTGGTACAGCACCCAGCTGCTCCCACTCTGGTGCCCCAGTCCTTGCCCTGACCATTTCCCCAGAGCTCCCACCTACTCTTCATATTCTTGTCTTCTAAAGCCACGCCCATCTTTGGCAGCCGTCCTCTGTTGAAACTTTGGGGCTGCATTTCCCCCCATCTACTTTCCACCTTTTAGGGATTTCTCTCTTCCTAGTCCACAGAAAATAGCAAGCATCCTGTCTCATTTTTCCACCACTGGTAGAGACATTGTCCATCACTGGGATGAATGGGAGGCAGGAACGTGGGCTCAGTCCACCATACTGAGCTAAATTCCAAATTTTCCTTTGATCCTTGGTGAAAATTTTACATGGCCCTATTTGGGGGAAAACATTTCTAACTTGCTTAATAGGATCAAATGAGGAGAGGAGACAAATTGGACCCTGAGGCTCCAAAATCTAGGAAATGTGAATAAGGATATGGTCATGTCCTACCTGACACTTCAGTTTCTGCCTTTCCAAATCCCTCTCTCTTGGCTCACTCACGTCCCATCACCCCACATCCACTGTCCTTTCCAATTCTCATACCTGGCGTAACTCGAAGCAGGAGACATCTCAGTATCAACTCCCCCTAAAGGTGTGAGATTTGATGGATAAATCAATAAGCAGATCAATGCATTTGGAAGATACCACTTCACAGAATCCAAGGTATCATTATCTTTAATCTGAGGAGAACACGATTTTGACTTTGAATTGTGAGGATTGTGCTTCAAAGATTCTTGGTGTAGTAGAAGAAAGAACATGGCCTCTGGGGAAAATCAGAAACGGGTTTGCTTCCTGGTGCTCCTCTCACAGCTGGTTTAATTCCCTAACTAACCTCTTTGAGTCTCAATTTCTTAATCTGTAAAACTGGAATAAGAATATCTTCTCTGAAATAAGTACCACACCTACTCCGTACACTCTAGCCCAAGCTGCCATACCTCTCACTGGAATGTTGGAAAAATTCCTGAATGGTCTCCCTGCCTTCATTGCTGCTCCCCCTCCAGTCTGTGTCCAGCCCAGCAGGCCCTCAGATGAAGCCATTCTCTGTGACTCTGCGCAGTTCCTCCATTTCACTCAAAGTAAAAGCCCAAGTCATTACTGTTACAGTTCTACCAGATCTGGTCCCTTGTTCCCTCTCTGACCTCTTGTCCTATTACTCTCCCTTTACTCCCTGTCCACCAGCCCCACAGGCTTCCTTGCTATCCCTCAAACATACCAGGCTGCTTCCACCTCAGGGACCTTGGCACTGGCTCCACTCTTCTGGGGTGTGCTTCTCCAGATAGCCAAGTGGCTTTCTTTGCTCAAATGTCACTCTCTTAGTCAGGCCTCTCTTTGACACTCTGTCAAAAATTTTAGCCCTACACCCAGTACTTCTTCTGCTTTGATTTTTCCTCTTAGCAGTTATCACTAGCTAACATATTATATATTTTACTTATTTGTATTTGCTATTGTCTGTTTCTACAACTGGAATGGACGTTCCATAAGGATAGGGATTTTTAAACAATTCTAATTGCTATTATCTAGCACTTGGAATCGTTTCTAGTTCATAGTAGATGCTCAGTACATATTAGCTAGAGATAGTGTTTGTAAAGCAAAAAGATATAGAGTAGTGGTTAAGAGTGAAGCTTCAAAAACTAGACTCCAGAGATTCCAATCTAGTTTTAATATTTACAAGGCATATAACCTTGGGCAAGTTACTTAACCTCCCTGGGCCTCAGTTTTGTCATCTTTAATTGGAACAGGTACTAGTACCTATGCATAGAGTTGTTGGGAAGATTAAATGAGATGATACATATAAAGTGTTTAGAACAATGACTGACACATAGTAAGACATGTCTAGCACACAGTAGGTGTTCAGTTTAATGGTAGCTATACAATCACTAACATAAATGATTAAACTCAATCTGTAAGAGTATGGGGGCCTCAGAGAATAAGCAGGTTTAAGAAGTGGATGATGCAGTAATCTGATTAGACCTAATGAAAGCTAAGCTCGTGAGCTAACAGAGGAACTGTAGCTAAACTGACTATCTCTAATTTAACTATACATATGCAGCTTATGCTAATAATATCCAATTCCAAACAGCTGATTAAGCACAATATGATTAAGGGAGAAATAGCACCAATAGGACAAAGGGTGTGATCACCAGGTTGGTGAACTTAGAAGGCTCACTTTATCTCTTAGGGAGCTCAGAGTATAATTAACCAGAGGGGAGCATAGAGGCCTTCTGTTTGAGAGTCCCCTGAACAGTCCTGTCCCAGTTGGTTGAGGAGGCAGGCACAGGATATTATTAACTGTCCCATAAGCGAAGGTCCACAAAAGCAAAGTTGTCCTGTATCAGCAAATTCCACTGCAGACATATCATCCAGCCACAGAAGAGTAATTCCTGGAAGCAAAGGAGCTACTAAACACGTGATTCCTAAACAGTGAGATGAAGGCAGTGCCTCCCCTTCATCCAGCGACTTCTCCTTCTGATGTTGAGTTTGTGGATTTCGGATGGTTCGTGTAGATAATTAGTGTTGGTAAATTCCATAAGCCATTAGATAATCTAAAGGAATTATAAGCCTTTTTATTATTCTATGCTCATACTTATAAAACGGTAGCAGAATAAAGAAAGAAATCCTTAAATGAGTTTATTTTCCCAATAACCAGTTTTACTGGCCTACTCTTGATTGGTTGAGCTGGCTGTTAATGTGATGTTATGGAGACACGATCTACGTAATGTATGGAGTATGCAAAAGAAAGAACCATGACCACATATTACTTGAGCCCCTGCACAAAACGCTACTCACAAGGGTGCCCTGCCTCACGCCCCAGAGCTCCCCTGCCCTTCCCAAAGAGAGAGTCTTTGGGATCAATCTTGCCCCTGGACTGGAAGTACAATCTGGTTCCACACAGCATCAGTGAATCTTCAAGCCAGACTGACTTGGTACCCTCTTTCTAACTGCTGAGATCTGCTTTGTTCCCTCACATCTGGTAATCTGCTCCTTGTCTGCATCCCTACAGGCAGAGCTCCTATTTGGATGACAGTTCCTGCCTGTCCACCCTCAGGCCCTTGTCCTCTCTTTCCAGCTAGAGTTCTTTCTACAGCCTGCAGCCCTTCCCTCCATCTCCACTCCATTGGGTTAGTCTAGGTCAGGTCTGGTATCTTCCACTTGGCCTGATCATGTAGCAGGAATTTTCATATGCATTCCCTCATTTTATACGCACAACTCTGTGATGCAGGTGTCCAAATTTTTATTTTAGAGTTCAGGAAATTGAGGCTTAGAGAGGTTAAACGTCTTCCCCATCAGAAGCCAAGAATTAAGTGAAGACCAGATTTTATATCCATACATTAAAATATTATTCATCATAAAAAGGCATGAGGGACTTCCCTGGTGGCGCAGTGGTTAAGAATCTACCTGCCATTGCAGGGGACGCAGGTTCGAGCCCTGGTCCAGGAAGATCCCACATGCCACGGAGAAACTAAGCCCACGAGCCACAACTACTGAGCCCGTGTGCCACAACTACTGAAGCCGCACGCCTAGATCCCATGCTCCGCAACAAGAGAAGCTACTGCAGTGAGAAGCCCCCACACCGCAATGAAGAGTAGCCCCCACTCGCCACAACTAGAGAAAGTGCACGTGCAGCAATGAAGACCCAATGCAGCCAAAAATAAATAAATAAATAAATAAATTTTTTTTACTTTGCTAAAAGAAAAAAAAAAAAGGCATGAAGTACTGACACATGCTACAATGTGGATGAACCTGGAAAGCATTCTGCTAAGTGAAAGAAGCTAGACATAAAATGTCACATGTTGTATGATTCCACTTATATGAAATACCAGAATAAGTAAACCCATAGAGACAGAACACAGAATGTTGGCTGCCAGAAACTGCACTGAAAATGTTTTGGAACTGTATACAGGTGGTGGTTGCACGACATAGTGAATACACTAAATGCCACTGAATTGTTCACTTTAAAATGGTTAATTATTATTATTATTTTTTTTTTGCGTTACGCGGACCTCTCACTGTTGTGGCCTCTCCCATTGCGGAGCACAGGCTCCGGACGCGCAGGCTCAGCAGCCATAGCTCACGGGCCCAGCCACTCCGCGGCATGTGGGATCTTCCCGGACCGGGGCAGGAACCCGTGTCCCCTGCATCGGCAGGCGGACTCTCAACCACTGCGCCACCAGGGAAGCCCTGGTTATTTTTTTTTATGTTATGTGAATTTCACCTCAGTTTTTTTTGAAAGCCAAGTCTTTTGATTTTCAGAGCTTGAGCTTCTTTCACTGAATTACTTGTTTGCCAAATTTAAAAATAGAAAAAAAATAATGATATTCTATAACATTTTCAAATTAGCTATAGAAA
The DNA here is from genome assembly GCF_011762595.2 of Tursiops truncatus. Lineage (NCBI taxonomy): Eukaryota > Metazoa > Chordata > Mammalia > Artiodactyla > Delphinidae > Tursiops > Tursiops truncatus. Next base: position 29,549,355 of record NC_047038.1, read on the forward strand.
AGTAATTTATTATTTTAATATGTGAATCACCAAGAACGATTTTAAATTTAAATAATATCATTATAAAAGTAAAACAGATACATGAAAAAGTTCAAACATTATAGATAGAAGAGTACAGATAATGATACAAGCTACTGCCCAGCCACTCCACTCACTCCCTAGAGATAAGCATTATTAACAGTTGTCTGTGTAAACTTCCAGAAGGTTTTCTGAGCATATGAATAACCACATAGTCCTGCCTTTGCTCTTTGTTTAAAATTAACAATAGTTGTTAAAGAACTTTTATAAGAGAAAAATCTATCCAGCTCATGAATTCTGACAGTTGCACAATATTGCATTTTATGGACCTACCATAAATTTATTTAACTTCCCCCTCATCCTAATATTATTAGTACTTTTCTTCTCCAAGTAGTCCTCTATTCTCATGTGTCATATTTAAAGGCCATTTGTATGTCTAAGCAGTAACAGTGATTTTCAAACTTTAGTGTGAATAAGAATCACCTATAGAGCTTAGTAAAAATGAGAATTCCTGAGCCTTGTTCCTAGAGACTCTGATTTGGTATGTCTGGGGTGAGTCCAATAACTTTCATTTTTTAATAAGCACCCCAGGTTATTCTAATGCAAGTGGTTCCTAATCCTACTTTGAGTAATACTGAAACAAAGTAAAGGACCTCATTTCATTCCAGCAAACCATTGTTGAACTGTTGCTATATTCTAAAATCTGTGTATATTCTGGGAGTGCAAACACTAATAAAACAAGGCCCTTGCCTCTTGTGCCACTGGGTTACTGGTGCCTCGCTGCTTCTGGGGTCACTGCTGTTGCAGTGACCCCAGAAGCAGAAACAATGGAAAAGACAAGTAAACCATCCAGTGCCACAACGTGAGGAACATACAGCAGAGGTGCATAAAAAATGCTAGAGCTGGGAAAGGAAAGATTTACCTTGGGCAGAAATCAGGGGAGGCTTCATGAAGGAGGTGACAACTGAGCAGTCAGTGGTGGATTTCTAAGGAGGTGGAGCTTGAAGTAGTATAAGCCAAAGCTTTTAGACAGAGGGAACATCATTTGCATAGTCATGGAAGTGAGAGAAAACAGAGTGATCTCTGGAAGAGTCTACTGGAAAAAAAAAAAAAGAAAGAATGGTCACATCACTGAGTGTGCCATGGTAAGGAGCTGACCTTTATCTGTGGGTTATAGAAACATGGACTATTTTGAGCAGAAAAATAACAGGGTCCAACTTGCATTTTAAAGATAATTGTGGCTACAGTGTTAAAGATGGATTCAGGGGATCCTAAAGCTGGAGGGAGGGAGATTCATTTAGAGGTTATCACAAAATCATGTCAAAATGATGATAGTTAAAAGAGAAATGTGTGAAAGCACTAGAAGAAAATGTAAAATGACCGTCTTATGACGTTAAGTAGGGAAAATGCTTTTTAAGTATGTTACATACCTCAGAGGTCAGAAAAGAAAAGACTGATAAATTGGACAATGTAAAAAGACAAAGTTCTGACATCAGCATGGTGGCAGCATGAGATGCTCCCTTTGTCTCTCCTATTCAACCTACAACTGGTAAAACAACAGTAACCCAACAAAGATGCTTCTGCCCAATACCCCAGGATGCCAGAGACTCCCAAACATCTGTACATCTATAGATGGGTGGAACGGGACACATAGAGGAGGAGGAGCCAGGAAAACAGCAAAGGTGGTGCCTGAGATCCCGGCTTCTCCCTACCACATCCCACACCGTAGCAGCTGAGCCTACAGTCCCAGAGAACCCAGTAGCAGTAGGGGAGGCAGCACACACGACCCCAGCCTCCCTACTGCAGTGGCACCCACGGCCACAGGGAACTGGGCAACAGCAGCAGCGGGGCCTGTGACCCAGGTCCCTCCAGCCACAGAAGCACCTGTGACTCTGTCCCCCCCAACAGCAGTGGCACTGGCAAACCCAACAACCCCAGTCATGGCAGAGGTGCTTGTGACCCTGGCTTTCCCCCTCCCCCAATGGCAGCAATGCCCAGGACCCAGGCAACCCTGGACATGGTGGAGGCACCCGTCATCCTGGTGCCCTACGTGGCAACACCAGGAACAGCAGTGACATCAGCAGCAGCAGGGCACCAGCAACCCTAGAGGCATAAGCAGCAACAAGGAGGGCACAGGGTGACAATGCTGGTAGAGGCATTAGAGGGTGGAAAGTGCCTATTCTCAAACATAGCCAAAGGCAGCTCAGGTAAGAGAAACCAGAAATTTGTGCTAAAGCCCCACCTACTGAAAACCAAAGAAAGGTCTCTAATTACCAATCTGTTGAATAGTTAGAATCAAGTAAAAAAAGCTTTACCTAAAGAAAGGGGTTTGCTACTTTAAAGATGCCAGCAGAGAAACAACTCATCAAGCACCATGAAAAACTATGGTAACAGTATCACAGAAAGAAAATAACAGTTCTCCAGAAGCCAAACTTAAAGTCACAGCAATAGCAATCTGATAGAGAATTCAAAATAGAAAGAAGCTATTTATGAAGAAACTCAGTGAGCTGTAAGAAGACTCAGAAAAGTAGCTCAATGAGCTCAAGAATAAAATTAATGAACAGAAGAAATCTCTTTGATATCTCACCAAAGAGACCAAAACTAAAAAAAGAACCAAACAGAAATTCTGGAGCTGAAGAACTCAATAAATAAGATGAAGAATGCATTAGAAAGCATTGGAAATAGAGCAGACCATATAGAAGAGAGCATTAGCAAGCTCGAAGACAGGAAAAAAATGAAGAAATTCTATGAGAGCTATCCAGCTCTTTTAGGAAGGGCAGCATTAGGGTAATGGGTATCCCAGAAGGAGACGAGAGGGAGAAGGGAGCAGAGAATTTATTTAAAGAAATAATAGCTGAGAACTTCCCAAACCTGGGGAAGAAACTGGATGTACATGTCCATGAAGCTAAGAGAACATATAATTATTTCAATGCAAAAAGACCTTCTCCAAGACACATTATTTTAAAACTGTCAAAAGTCAATGACAAAAAACAAAATTAAAGGCAGTCAAGGGAAAAAGCCTACAAAAGAACCCCCTTCAGGCTATCACCATATTTCTCAGCAGAAACTCTAAAGGCCACAAGACAGTGGAATGACATACTCAAAATATTGAAAGATAAAAACTGTCAGCTAAGAACACCCTGTCCAGCAAAGTTATCCTTCAGATATGAAGGAAAAATAAAGGCTTTCCCCAACAAACAAAAGCTGAAGGAGTTCATCATCACAAAACGTGCCTTACAAGAAATGTTGAAAGTAGCTCTTCTACCTGAAACAAAAAGGCAAAACCACACAAAACTTTGAGTAAGGTGATAAATAGACAGAATCATAAAAATGAAAATCTATATCAAAATAAGTTATTAAACAATTATAAAGGTTAAAGAGAAAAAAGCAGTAAAAAATAACTATAGCTACTTCAACTTAGTAACACATTCACAACATAAAATAGGATAATTTGAGACAACCAGAACATAAAAGGGGAAAAGTAAAAGGACAGAACTGGTATAGGCAAATAGAGATAAAAGGCTATCCTCAGAAAAAGGACTGTTTTATCTATGAGACATTTTATACAAACCTTATGGAAACCACAAAATATAGATCTAGAGCAGAGACATGAAACAAAGAAAGAGAAAACTGAGGAAAACATCACAGAAAACTATCAGACTAAAATGGCAGACAAAAACACAAGGAAAAAGAAATAATGGAGACATAGAGCAAACAAAACAAACGATAAAATGGCAGTACTAAGTCCTCATGTATCAATAATCAGTCTAAATGTAAAGGTATTGAATTCACCAATCAAAAGATATAGAGTACTGGACGGATTAAAACACAAAACTCAATTATATACTGCCTCCAGAAGACTCATCCCAGCTCTAAAGACAAACATAGATTCAAAATGAAGGGATAGAATATGATATTCCAAGCAAATGGCAGCCAAAAGAAAGCAGGTGCAGCCACACTCATATCAGAATAAAAATAGACTTCAGGCCAAAAAAGGTAACAAGAGACAAAGATAAACATTGTATAATGATAAAAGGGGCAACTCATCAAGAAGCCATACAGTTATTAATATATATGCATATACCATAGGAGCATCAAAATATATAAAGCAAATATTAACAGAGCTAAAAGAAATTGACAGCAACACAATATTAGTAGGGGGCTTTAACACCCCACTTTACATCAATGGATAGATTATCCAGACAGAAGGAAACAACAGCCTTTAATGGAACATTAGTTCAGATGGACATAATAGATTTATACAGAACATTCCATCCAAATGCAGCAGAATACACATTCTTCTCAAGTACACATGAAACATTCTCAATGATAGTCATTATGTTAGAACACAAAACAAGTCTCAGTAAATTTAAGAAGGTTAAAAATCATATCAAGCATCTTTTCCAACCACAATAGTATAAAACTAGAAATCAACTACAGAAGAAAGCTGGAAAAATCACAAATATGTGGAGACTAAACAGCATGCTACTGAACAACTATTGGCTCAATAGAGAAATTAAAGGAAAAAAAATTTTTTTTTTGGCTGCGTAGGGTCTTCGTTGCTGCACGCAGGCTTTCTCTAGTTGCGGCAAGTGGGGGCTACTCTTCATTGTGGTGCGCAGGCTTCTCATTACAGTGGCTTCTCTTGTTTCCGAGCATGGGCTCTAGGCACACAGGCTTCAGTAGTTGCAGCATGTGGGCTCACTTGTTGTGTCTCGCGGGCCCTAGAGCACAGGCTCAGTAGTTGTGGTGCACAGGCTTAGTTGCTCCACAGCATGTGGGATCTTCCCAGACCAGGGCTCGAACCCATTTCCCCTGCATTGGCAGGTGGATTCTTAACCACTATGCCACCAGGAAAGCCCAAAGAGAATTTTTTTTAAACCTGAAGACAAATGAAAATGAAATATGACGTACCAAAATCTATGGGATGCAGCAAAAGCAGGACTAAGAGAGATGTTTATAGCAAATACAGGCTTACCTCAAAAAAACAAGAAAATGTCAATTAAACACTAGACCCTTACACCTAAAGGATCTGGAAGAAAAAGAAAAAGCAAATCCTAAAGTTAGTGGAAAAAAGGAAATGATAAAGATCAGAGCAGAAATAAATGAAATAGAGACAATACAAATTTCATTTTAGACAATAGAAAATATCAATGAAACTAAGAACTGATTCTTTGAAAAGTTAAACAATTGACAAAACTTTAGCTAGACTCACTAAGAAAAAAAGAGAAGATTCAAATAAAATGAGAAATTAAAAAGGAGAAATTACAACAGATACCACAGAAATACAAAGGATTATAGAAGAATACTATGAACAGCTATACAGCAACAAATTGGACAACCTAGAAGAAATGGATAAATTAGAATCGTACAACCTCCCAATACTGAATCATGAAAAAATAGCAAATCTGAATAGACTGATCACTAGTAAGGAGAACAGTTTTAACCAAAGAGGTGAAATACCTGTACACTGAAAACTATAAGACATTGTTTAAAGAAACTGAAGACACAGATAAATGGAAAGATATTTCATGCTTATGGATTCAAAGTATCAATATTGTTAAAATGTCCATACTACTTAAAGCAATCTATACATTCAATGCAATCCCTATCAAAATTCCAATGGCATATTTCACAGAACTTGAACAGAAAATTATAAAATTTGTATATGGAACCACAAAAGACCCCGAATAGCCAAAGCAATCCTGAGAAAAAAGAGCAAAGCTGGAAATATCACACTCCCTGATTTCAACTTATACTAAAAAGCTATTACATACTATTGGCAGTAAAACAGACACACAGATCAATGGAACAGAACTGAGAGCCCAGGAATAAACCCACACATATGTGATCAATTAATTTACAGCAAAGGAGCAAAAGAACATACAATGGAGAAAGAATAGTCTCTTCAATAAATGGTGTTGAACTGACAGCCACATGCAAAAGAATGATTCTAGACCACTGTCTGACACTGTACACAAAAATCAACTCTAAATGGACTAAAGACTTGAATGAAGACGTGAAACCATAAAACTCCTATAAGAAAACATAGGCAGTACATGCTCTGGCATCAGTCTTAGCAATATCTTTCTGTATACGTCTCCTCAGGCAAGGAAACAAAAGCAAAAATAAACAAATGGGACTGCAACAAACTAAAAAGCTCTGCACAGCAAAGTAAATCATCAACTAGACGAAAAGACAATCTACTGAATGAGAGAATATATTCGTAAATCATATATCCGGTAAGGGATTAATAATCAAAATATATAAAGAACTCATACAACTCAACAACAACAAAATAAACAACTGAATTAAAAAACGGGCAGAGGATCTTAATAGACATTTTTCCAAAGAAGACATACAGTTGGCCAATAGACACATGAAAAGAGGTTCAACATCACTAATTATTAAGGAATGTAAATCAAAACCATAACAAGATATCATCTCATACCTATTAAAATGGCTATCATTAAAAAAGGCAAGAGATAACAAGTTTTGGCAAGGATATAGGGGAAAGGGAACCCTTATACACTGTTAGTGGGAATGTAGATTGGTGCAGCCACAGTGGAATACGGTATGGTGATTACTCAAAAAATTAAGGCTAGAATTACCATACAATCCACTTGTTTCACTTCTGGGTATTTATCTGGAGAATATGAAAACACTAATTCAAAAAGATATATGCAACCCTATGTTGATCGCAGCATTATTTACAATAGTGAAGATTGTGGAAACAACTAAGTGCCCATAGACAGATGAATGGATGAAGACGTGGTGTGTATATATATGTGTGTGTGTGTGTGTGTGTGTATACACAGCCATTACAAAAAGATAAATCTTGCTGTTTGCAACAACGTGGATGGGCCTTGAGGGCATTATGCTAAGTGAAATAAATCAGATGGAGAAAGACAAATAACATGATTGCACTCATATATGGAATATTTTAAATGAATAGCTAAACAAGCATTCAAACAAAACAAAAACAAGCCCATAGATACAGAGAACAGATTTGTGGTTACTAAAGGGGAAGGGGGTTGGGGGGAGCATAAAATGAGTTAAGGGGGTCAACTGTACGGTGACAGATTGAAACAAAACTTTTGGTGGTGAGCACACATAGTGTATACAGAAGTTGAAATATAATGTTGTACACAAACTCATATAATGTTTCAAATCAGTGTTACCTCAGCTAAAAAAAATAGAAAGTTTTCTGTGTGACATAAAAAAAAAAGGTCAAAATACAACAAACAGGCGAAATGTTTGCAACATGTATCAGAAGGGCTAATTTCCTTAATATATGAAGAATTTCTCTGAATCACTGAGAATAGATGAAAGATCCACTAGAAACACAGAGAAAACATGCGTAAACAGTTCACAACTTACAAATGGCTTTTACGTATTAAAAATGCTTAATCTCATTCATAATTAGAGCCAGTGTGAAATAAAACTATAATTAAATAACATTTTCACCTATCAAATTATACTACCTTTTCAAAACTTAAAAAATTCCCCAAATACAAGAAATTATAAGGGCATAAGCTAATAAAATGGTTGTCACGCAGATAAATGTAGAATCCTAATGCACCAAGTAAAGATTGGGGACGGGCATCTATGCAGTTGCCCATGTGGAAACATCTCTAAGCTCTTAGTTGATAATAAGGTAAGGTGAAAGCTGAAAAACAGTATTCTCAGTATGATTCCTTTCATGTAAAAACCTTTTTAAGTACCTTCACAAAATCCAAACAGTTTTATAATGTGATATGTTTACAAAAACAAACAAAAGTATCTATTGGGATTTCAGACTGCCATAAAAGAAATATGTGATCCTGTTTAATGGAAATAAAGTAAATTTATTTATATAAATAAATAAATTTTTATTTTTATTTATATAAAATATATTTACTATAAATATAGTAAATATATTTCCTCACATAGTAAATATAGGACAAGCTTTAGATTCATACATGTTTAAATTTCAATCCTTCCTATTAAAAGATTAGGATCAATTAATTTAACATCTCTGATGTTTCATTTTCCTATCAGTAAAATGAGGGAACAATAATCCATTCTCAAAGTTTTGGAGGATTAAAGAGATAATGTGTAAAGCCCTTTAGCATGGGGCCTGGCACAGAATCTGTCCTTAATTAATGTCAATTCTCTTTCTCTTTCCCCTCCTCTCTCCTGGCCCCCTCCCCTTCCCTTCACATTAGACCACTTCCTCGTGAGAGTACTATAGTGGCCTGAGAAGTTGGTGGGGAGTACTTATCAAGAGAGAGAATGGGAGAGTTCCTAGCAGAGTTAAAGCTATGGAATTTAAAACAGCTTGAGCCAGCCCCAGCAGAGTTTGGGAATAAAGGTGGGATAGAAAGAGCTGGAGTTCCAAGTAGAAAGAAGGGAAGAGGGCCCAAGAGAAGCAATGCTGGACAGGCAGGCTCAGTAGCTCAGGTCAGCTGTAGGAACTTGCAGAAAATATTCACATCTGCAGCATATTTTCAGAACTGTCTCCTTGGCTAGTAGGAGGAGGCTGAGAGGCAGACTGAGGAATATCCCCTCAGAGCCAGAGTAGGAGCAACGGCCAATGAGGAATCAAGGAAATCAGAGTCCCAGTCGGATCCAAGCAGGTCAGAGGACTGTGAGCTAGAGCCAGAAAGCAAATTAGAGCAGTCCTCTGACAACAGCTGAGGAACTGATGAGACCATGCATAACTTTTTTTTTTTTTTTTGCGGTACTTGGGCCTCTCACTGTTGTGGCCTCTTCCGTTGCGGAGCACAGGCTCCGGACGCGCAGGCTCAGTGGCCATGGCTCACGGGCCTAGCCGCTCCGCGGCATGTGGGATCTTCCCGGACCGGGGCACGAACCCGTGTCCCCTGCATTGGCAGGTGGACTCTCAACCACTGCACCACCAGGGAAGCCCCATGCATAACCTTTGTTTCTCAGCCGGCAGCGCTGTTCTAAGGAGCCAGGAAAACTCAAAGGAAAGTAGATAAGTACCAGGGGAAATGTAAGTGCCTCTCTAAGAGTTTCCTAGCTATGGAGAGACAGAAGTTGATTTTTTTTTAATATCTCTTTACAAAGGAAGTCAAAACTGCTTAGGGACATGAGGGAAGAAGGTTAGCAATTCCTTGCTTCTAGGAACAAAGGTCAATCTTATGACATGGCCTCCTTAACCAGTATGAATTAGTTAAGGTTCTCCAGAGAAACAGAACCAATAGGATATGTATAGACATATAAAAGGAGATTTATCATAGGAATTGACTCACACAATTATGGAGGCGAGTCCCACGATCTGCCATCTTCAAGCTGGAGAACAAGGAGAGCAGGTAGTGTGGTTCAGTCTGAGTCCAAGGAGAACCAGGGGAGCAGACAATGTAAGTCCCAGGCTGAGTCCAAAGGCCCCAAAATGGAATGGGGGGCAGACGATGGTATAAATCTGGGTCCAAGTCCAAAGACCTAAGAACCAGGAGCGCCTATGTTCAAGGGCAGGAGAAGATGAATGTCCCAGGACAAGCATAGAGCAAATTTTCCCCTTCCTCCACCTTTTTGTTCTATTCAGGTCCTCGAATGACTGGTCCTGAAAACAAACAACCCAATTGAAAAATGAGTCACAGACTGTTATCAGACACCTCACCAAAGAAAATATACAGATGGCAAATAAGCATGTGAAAAGGTGCTCCACACCATATGTCATCAGGGAAATGCAAATTAAAACAACTATGAGATACCACTACTCATCTACTAGAAAGGCCAAAATCTGGAACACTGACAACACCAAATGCTGGTGAGAATGTGGACCACACTAACAGTTACTCATGGCTGGTGGGTGTGCAAAATGGTACAGCTACTCTGGAAGACAGTTTGGTGGTTTCTTACAAAACTAAACATACTCTTAACATATGATCCAGCAATCATGCTCCTTGGTATTTACTTACCCAAAGGAGTTGAAACTTTATGTCCACACAAAAACCTGCACACAGACGTTTATAAGAGGTTTATTTGTAATTGCCAAAACTTGGGACCAACCAAGAAGTCCTTCAGTAGATGAATGGATAATTAAGCAGTGGTACATACAGACAATGGAATATTATTTGGCACTAAAAAGAAATGAGCTATCAAACCATGAAAAGGCATGGAGGAACCTAAAATGCATATTACTATATTACAGAAACCAATCTGAAAAGACTACATACTATATGATTCCAACTATGTGACAGCCTGGAAAAGGCAAAACTATTGCTAAAAAAAAAAAAAACACAAGCAGACCAAAATGGAGTCACATATGCTAAGCCCCGCATCACCAAACCAAGACTTAACTTACAGTTTCAACTCTCCTAGAAATGGAATCTTAAACCAATTGGTCAGGAATTAGCTGATGAGCCCTAGTTTGGTAATCTGCCTGATAGACCCCTGCCATCCTCTAAAGGACAGTAACCTTGCAATAACCAACCTGCTTTTTTGCCTAGTATAATTTCCTTTTTCCCACTCTCTTCTGCTGTAAAAGTCTTTCATTTTGTACATTTCCTCAGAGCTCCTTTCCTTCTGCTAGATTGGATGCTGCCTGATTCAAATTGATTTTTGCTCAAATAAACTCAAAATTTTTAATATGCCTGTTTATCCTTTAACACTATGAAGACAATAGAAAGATCAGTGGTTGGCAAGAGTGGGGTCAGGAAAGAGAGAAATGAATAGGCAGAGCACAGAGGATTTTTAAGGCAGTGAAAATACTCTGCATGATATTATAATGATGAATGTATGTCATTATACATTTGTCCAAACCCATAGAATGTACACCATCAGTAAACCTTAAGGTAAACTATGGACTTTGGGTGGTTATGATGTGTCAGTGTAGGTTCATCCTTGGTAAAAAATGTGAGTGATGTTAACAGTGGGGGAGGCTGTGCATGAATGGGAGAAAGAGGTAGACAGGATCTCTGTACCTTCCTCACAATTTTGTTGTAAACCTAAAACTCCTCTAAAAATTTTAAGTTTCTGTAAAAAATAAAATAAAAAACATTGTTAACCTATTAGATTGTTAAACATTAATAAGATTGATAGTACCTAGTTGGTAAAGATATGAGAAGATAGCATTGTCATATAACTTTCATAGAACTGCATTATGGAGCAATATTCTTGGGGAGCAAATTGGAAATATTTTGCAAAATGTAAATGATGTATAGACTGTTTATTCAGCAACTTCACTTCTAAAAACTTTTCTGACAATTTTTAAACAAATGGTCTGAGATAAATGTAGAAATTTTAATTGCAATATTGCTGTAATCACACACGCACACACAACCAAAACAAGACCAGCCTAAATGTTCATTCATAAAGAAATAGTTAAATAAACCATGGTATACTGGAATAATGTGAAGCCATGAAAAAGAATGAGTTAAGATTTTCATGTACTACTAAGAAAGTATCTACAGGAGACATTGTTCAGTGAAAAAAAAATGAATGTGCAATGCAGTATGATTTCATTTGGTTTAAATATATGTGTATGTATATATGTATGTTTATGCATAGAAATTTTCTGGAAGGATAAGAATATGAGCATTATCGTAGTATAATTCTATTTATAATATATATAGAAAATTTCTGGATAGATGGAGAAGATACCATTAATAGTGATTTCCTCTGGAGGAGCAAGGCTGAGTCAAGGAAGAATGAGGTCATCTTAGTTTTTATTCTATATCATTCTGTATTGTTGAAAGTTTTTTATCATATGCATGTATTGCTTTTATTACTAAAAATGTATTTTTAAATGTTTGTTATTTATATTTCACTGGTCCATTTTCTTTTGGGTTATTACAGTTTCATTATTATTTCACATTTATCTGTGGTACACATGAAATATGAGTTTGCCTTCTCTTTCCCTTTCCCTGTTAGCCTTTGACTTTTTGTTGATATATACATACATATATATGAGTATAAAATAATAGGGCTCAGTGAAAAGTGTATTCACCATGTAACCAGACTCAGATCAAGAGATAAGAAACTGTACTAAACATGGATGTGGGAAAGAAATGCATTAGCAGAAGGGCAATATAAATAACACTCAATAAGTAAGAGAAAAACATCAGTAAATAATGTCAGAGAAGAGGTGAGCTTTTGTCAGAAACTTACCTAACCCTAAGGTACATCATTAAAATGTCTAACACAGTGGCAAAATAATGATAGTTCAGCAGGAACTTTGTACATGATGTGATTGTAAGCTGTGAGAAATGTATTTATAAGTCTGCATGAGAGTGTATTATTTATATATTTATGTATTAGCAGCATATGCCACGAAAGAATTCTTTAGCTGCATCAAGTTTTTCAATGGTATCGTTTCTTATACTCATTTACATCTCATCCAAGTGATTTTTTTTGGTAGAAACTATAACATTTATAAGTATTATGGACAATTTAAAATAAATATCTTTTTAAGTTAAAAAAAAAAAAAAAGAAACAAGCACTACCAGCCCCCAAAACCCCCTCTTACCCTTTTAATTTTATTTACAGTTTTTGAAGAAGCGTCTCCCTTGCTTTGGTTTTCAAACATAGTGCTCTGTTCCTTTGAAAATTCTTTCTTTTCTTTTGTGCATATAAAATCTTTCTTGATCTAGAGATAAAATGAATATTCACTCATATTTTTGTCTAGTATTAGTAGCATTTTATTTTTTTACATTAGTCTGCTGGAGTTTGTGTAAAATGTCAATAAGAATTTCAATTAAATCGTTTTGCCGAATAGCCAATCTTACAAAATCTTTTGTTCCTGGGAGAACACAGCTAAGAGAATTTAACCAGCTTCATCATCCTAAATACACCATAGCACAAGAATCATCATTTTAGGTTAAGGAGAAGAGAAGGACCTCCCTGAAGTATTGATCATGGCTGCCCAGTACTGGAAAGAACAGCAGAAACATTTGTAATGGTGTAAAATAGTATGCATCTGTACCATGCATTATGGTACAGTTTAAAAGTGAATCAGGGGGCATCCCTGGTGGCGCAGTGGTTGAGAGTGCGCCTGCCGATGCAGGGGACATGGGTTCGTGCCCCGGTCCAGGAGGATCCCACATGCCGCGGAGCGGCTAGGCCCGTGAGCCATTGGCCGCTGAGCCTGCGCGTCCGGAGCCTGTGCTCCGCAACGGGAGAGGCCACAGCAGTGAGAGGCCCGCGTACCGGGAAAAAAAAAAAAAAAAAAAAAAAAAAAGTGAATCAGGGACTTCCCTTGGTGGTGCAATGGTTAAGAATCCGCCTGCCAATGCAGGGGTCATGTATTCGATCCGTGGTCCGGAAAGATCCCATACTGCCGTGGAGCAACTAAGCCCGTGCGTCACAACTACTGAGCCTACGCTCTAGAGCCTGTGAGTCACAACTACTGAGCCCACATGCCACAACTACTGAAGCCCATGTGCCTAGAGCCCATGCTCCACAACAGGAGAAGCCAACGCAATGAGAAGCCCACGCGCTGCAAGTAGCCCCCACTCAACGCAACTAGAGAAAGCCTGTGTGCAGCAATGAAGACCCAACGCAGCCAAAAAAAGTTAATTGAACTTTGTACATACATATTTAGACATAGCTATACAGATGTTCTGGGAAGGGGCAGAAAAGGCCTTGGCTAAACATTATCCCAACAATCTTAAGTAGAAGAGAAAATAGAAAAAAGGGCATTGCCCGGACCATGGTGCATCAAAAGGGCAGCCTCTGATGTTTTCTGGGATAGAGACCACAAGATTATCCACAAATAAGCTGGGAGAGAGTTAAAAGATCGGCTCAGTGAGGGAGTTTAGCCACAAAGCACAAGAAAAATACACAAACAAGAAGTCAAAATCTGTATTCTAATTCTTTTTCCACTCCTTACAAGCCACATGACCTTTAACAATCTAACTTTTCAAACTTGAGTTTTCTCATCCCTAAAAGGGACATGAAAATATCTGTCCTGCCTGTTTCACAGGGTTAACAAAGAATTAAACTGAAGATTTCAAAATGCTACATAAAGGATAGGATCACAGCACCAGTGTGGGAGTCCTCTTTGCACCAGTTTCCCCACATGCAGGAGGGTTGTACTTAACAGTTGAGTGGGAGAATGTTGGGTCAGGTGATGGATTCATCTGCATAACAGGCTGCGGAACAAGAATTTCAGGAAGTGAGAAGAGTCATTTGAGGACAAGTTTGAAAATTTTGAGAACTTTATTTCTGTGCTTTCCTTCCCAATGGGAAGGGATCATTCTGAAGCTGTAATGGAAAGAACATGGACTTTGGAGTCATGCCAAAATTCAAATCCAGGCTCTGCTCTTTTCTATCTGTGTTACATTAAGGATGTTTATTAACCTCTATCTAAGTTTCATTTCCATCTTGTAAAATGGGGGAAAGAGGAATGCTTTTTTTAAAAAATAAATTTATTTATTTATTTTTGGCTGAGTTGGGTCTTTGTTGCCGCGTGCAGGCTTTCTCTAGTTGCGTTGAGCGGGGGCTACTCTTCGTTGTGGTGCGTCGGCTTCTCATTGCGGTGGCTTCTCTTGTTGCGGAGCACCGGCTCTAGGTGTGCGGGCTTCAGTAGTTGCGGCTCGCAGGCTCTAGAGTGCAGGCTCAGTAGTTGTGGCGCACAGACTTAGTTGCTCCGCAGCATTTGGGATCTTCCCGGACCAGGGATTGAACCCGTATCCCCTGCATTGGCAGGTGGATTCTTAACCACTGCGCCACCAGGAAAGCCCAGAGCAATACTTTTTTCATAGAGTTATAAGGACATAATGCCTAGCACAGCTTAGGCACTTAACAGCTTCCGTAATTTCTATTCATATTTTCCTCTACTTATTTATAAATAAAAGATTTGTTATTTTAATATCAATAAATTAAATTTGATAAATGTGAACAAGAGATGCCTCTATTATGGTCACAAGGATATTAATATACCCTGTCATACTCTAGAGCAGGTTTCTCAGCAGTAGCAATGGTGACATTTTGAGAGGCGTCATGTTTTGTGGGGGCTATCCTGTGCACTGCAGGAGGTTTAACAGTATCCCTAGTCTCTGCGCAGTAGATTCCAGTGGCATCCCCCAAGTCGTAACAACCAAAAATGTTTCCAGATATCACCAAATGTCTCCTGGGGGAACAGTTGCCCCCAGTTGAGAACCACTGCTCTAGGAGACTTTTCTGGGTACGAAGGGGAAGATAGGAAATAGTTCCATCAAGGACAGGGCAATGGGAAGAAGACAATCAGAGATTTAGGGTCAACTACAAGTAAGGTTTTCCACAGTACAGTACAGAACTGGTTTTCACTTAAGCTGAATATTTACCCAGTAGTAAGCTAATACAAGGGATGAATTAGATAGATGTTCAGTTCAGCACGGAGCTTAAAAGTTTAGATAAGATGACTCTTTATAGGAGACTCACTTAAATATTAGCTATCAGCAAAACTACCTGAAACATTAGAACATAGCCTATGCTCATGACAGGAGATTTTGGTAGTTTGGTTCATCCGAGTCAAAACTAGGAAATAATTAGATACAGTTAGGTCCTCTAACAGTATGGAGGACATTTTCTAGGAGACTAGAATAGATATTGTCTCTGTCCTCATGTGTCTTAAATGAAGAGCTAGACCTTAAATAATGATCTTAATAAACATAAAATTTTAAACGGAAATAAGTGTTCAAAGAAAATTTCAGGGAGCTATGAGTGAAGAGCAAGGGTGCTTAACACTTGCTCAGAGACTAGTTTGGAAAATATGGTACATGGCTCTTCCCTAGGGGGCATTTTGCTATCCCTTGTGACACGTAGAAATATTTTCATTCAATTAAAAAATATTTATTGAAAGCCAAGTGATGAGTTAGGTGTTGAAAACACACAAAGTAAAAAGACATTGTCAATTTCCATACTCTCTCCCTCAGTGATCTCTTCTAACCCCAAGGCATTGAATACCTCCTATAAACTGATGACCCCCCAAAGTATATTTCCATCTTGGATCTCTTCAATTGCCTTCACAGCATGTGAAACTGCATTTTTAATAGTGAACTTTCTTTTTTTCCCCAACCTACTTCTCCCTCAGTCTTCTCCGTCTCAGTCAATGGTAATGCCATCCATCCTTTTGCTTAGGCCAAAACATTTGTAGTCATCCTTAACCCCCTTTTTTTTTTTTCTCACAACCCATATCCACTCCATCAACAGAGTCTGTCATCCTGGCATTCAAAATATTTACAGAATCCATCCACCGCTCATCACCCTCACTGCAAATACCCTGGCCCAAGTCACCATTATTGCTTTCTTGGATTATTACCATGGGCTCCTAACTGGACTTCCACCTTCTGTTTGTGCCCCCTTCCGTCTATTCTCAACACAACGTGCAGAGAGAACCCTTTAAAATATAATCAGGTAAAAATAGAAGTCAAAGTTCTGACTATAGCCCTACGTGCTCCCGCGTGAGCTTACCTCCAGCTGTAACCAAAAGTGGGGTCCAGCTACTTGCCGTTCAAAAGCCAATAAAGAGGCAAGGTTGGTGGAAAGGAAAGTTTGCTTTATTTTGGATGCCGGCAACGGGCGGTGGGGAGGGCGGGGCGCAGACGACTGTCCAAAGGCCGACGCCCCCACTGACAATCAGGGGGCAAGAGCTTTTATAGACAGAAGGAGGGGGCTACATGCAGAAGCAGCACAGTCAGCTCTGACTGTCCTCTGGAAATTGGTCATGGGTGGTCTGATCGGCATCATCTTGTTTTAAGTACAGTTAATCTTCAGTTCCAGGGTCAGTTTGTTCCCATTTCCTTGAGGCCAATTCTTGGAATCTTGGCAGCTTCTGTCATGGCTACAGGCTGGCCATCATGTAGTTAACTTCTTCCACCTGGTGGGATTTCAGTATCTACAAGACAGCTCAAAGGATATGGCTCAGAATATTATCTATAGCCCTTGAGACGGAACTAAAGGTCCTTGACTATGCTTAATGACTAAACTATTATATTTTGGTCTCCTTTGACTGTTTTCCTCTGTTTCTGCATTTTCTCACTTCTCTGATTCAACTTATTCTTTGGCTAAAAGTTTTTCCACAGAGAAAAAGCAGGCAGAGGACGTGGGAGGGGCAAGGACCATAGGTTCTGCTCCGTTTCACAGTCACCTCTTTGATTTCACCTATTTCTTCTCTGCCCTTTGTTTTTCTCTTTGCTCATACTCTCAAATCATACTGGCCTCCATCCTGTCATTCAGACATCAAGCACCTTCTTGCTTCAGGGTTTGCACACTTGCTATTCCTTCTTACAAGAATAATCTCTGCTGTATTTCAAATACCTCAGTCACTCACCTCTTTCGGGTCTACTCAGATGTCACCTACTCGGGAAGCTTTGCTCCTGGGGCACCCTATCTAAAATTTCAACTCCCCTTATGCTAACAATTTTAATTCCCATGCCTTGATTTATTTTTCTCTAATATACTGTATATTTTATTTTTTTTAATCTTGGTTGTTATCTGTCTCCCCTGGGTTGCAGATGACCTTCATGGACCCTAGGCATTTTTGATTTCATGAACCTCTTGTTGCAACAAAAAATATCAAAAATGGACTGTATTGGTATAAAGACAAATATAATCCAGGCTCGATTCTTTATTTTATATTCTTTTTCTTCTGATTTTGAAAGAAGTTAAAACAAACAATTTTGTGGGTCCTAGGCACTGTGTTTACTCTGCCTAATAGTTAAGTTAGCCCTGGGCTCCCCAATGTAAACACCATAAGAACAGAGATGTTTTTCAGTATTGTTCAATGCTGTGTCCCCAACCCCTCAAATAGTACCTGGCACATAGTAGACACTCAATAAATACTTGTTGAATGATATAATGAATGAATGCATGACCTTTGGATGCTTAGGCTTGTGGGGAATATGCCCTGCACCTTGTTACCTTTCAGTAACATCAAACTGTAGTTCATTAATCTTAAAGCATGAAGGCCTTAACACCACCAGTAAATGGCTTTTCGAGAAAACTGCCATATTTTACTGAGTTTTGACCAAGCACAGAGCCAGTCTGTAGAGTACAAGCTTTCAGGGCAAGTGCACCATGCCCTTTACTCTGTATATTCGATACAACCCTGAGGCTTCAGTCTTGTAAATAACATAAATTGCTTTAAACCAGGTGATATGAGAGTCAGTGGCATTCCCTAGACTTTGCTAACGGATATCAAGAGGTCTGCTTCTTCAAGGCACCGCTCTTTGTTGTAGACTTGTTACTCTGAACCCTTGAAACCATAAGTAGAGCTTTGGTAGCTGAGCAAGTGTTGACAAGTGTTGGTACATCTAAACTGGCCTGCGGACATCTTATAGAGACTATTTCCTGAGTTCTGCTGACCCTATTGCCAAGTGTGCTTTGCTTCAGACAGTTTCATTTTAGAAGATGTCGTCTTAAATGTCTGTGACGTGAAGCGATGCTGCCTCATCAGTGCGGGCCTCTAAAAACATCAATTGTGTTCAATTGTGAAATGTCTTTAAAGGTTTCATTTCAAACTATACCTATAAGGCAATTCTGCAATGTGTCCCCAAGGAGATGTAAACCAGAGAGTTGAGGTTGATGGAGTGACAACCAGCAATGTCCTCTCTAGGTGATACATAATATATAATAAATTAAAATCCTTTCACCTCCAAAATGACAAGTTTACCTGGTATGTTTATCTTGGGTGATGTTTATATGTTCTGTAAAATATGAGATACTCAGCAGGTTTCCTTCAAACTCTCACTTTGTTTTGTAGCAAGGGTCCCAATCTAACTTATTCTATGTTTACCCCAGAATTCAGATGAAGTGAGCCATCATGAGAAAAAAGTACCAAGGCTCACAAGTTTCAAGAACTATGAGGAAGTTTCTAAAGGGAGAAAGGAATCGAAATTGGGCACATTTGTCCTATGTTTATTTTCTTCTCCCGCACCATAGACAAAAATATAGGTTCACCTATTTTGTTCACTGATGTGTCCCTAAAATCTAGAACAATATGTATACATTGTAGGTGCTCAATAAATATTTGTTGAATAACTGAATGAATTGCATTTCTATCCAGTCCCCACAGATTCCTTTGAATTGTAGCGTGAGGGAGCTACAGAAGAGAAAACATTAGAACTGTTAAGGAAACTTTCTGAAAGCACAACACAGCTGCTGCACTGGTGACAGAAGTTTGAACAATGGCCAGGGACAGGGATGTCGGCTTCGAAAGATAACACCCTTGTACCAACAACAATGTTCTTGGCTTCAAGTGTGGCAGATATAAGGAAAAGTAATAGTTGACATTGGAGATATGTCCTCAGTGGCCATTAGCAGGAGATCTGCTGCTTTTAATAGTAATGAGGGCCATCACCCTTGAAAAGCAGAGCTGAGAAGAGTAAAAAATGAATCCCATAGAGTACCCAAGAAAACTAGTTCATGACTCATGGACCCCAAACACCAAACTTCTTTATGCTCTAGGGTAGTTACTGTTAAGCACCAGGGTCAGTCTTGAATTGGTTGTTGAACTTGAAAGTTGATTTGCCCTGCCTATAGCCATCCAGCTTTCTTTTTAAAACAGGATTCTTGTCTTGGTGATAGAAGATGTTTTGTAATGAGCACTGATAACATGAAACAACACACTATTCTTTTATCAAGACAAAATTACTCTGGGCTAACCCTGCCCTGTGACACTACTTCACATAGTGTCAGAGACTCAAAAGGAACCAAACTGAACCACAATATGTTTTGACTTATAAGCACCCCGATGTCTCATACCCCTTCTCAGGTAACATGTGCATTTTCACAAGGACTATCTGGAAACAACGTCTATTTCTTTATTGTTTAATCCCAAAGACAAATTTGAGAAAGAAGTGAGTAGCCAGTCAGGAATGGACGACAGCTCAGTGATAAGCAGTTTGGGGAGGGACTCCCAAATGAGGCTTCTTCAGTGTTGCTGGCAGCACACCACTCCACCCGTCTGTAGGGGCAGTCCTAGGATTATAATCACTTGTGTCTTTTCTCTCTTCTCCCTGATACAACCAAATTTAGCCATGAATAAATCCAGTTAGGACTTGAGAGCAACACAGTGACCTTCTTTCTTACTGAGAGAGTCTGTTGGATCCTTAAGAACTAGTCCTGGACTGAAGCCAAATGCACTGGTCTTGGGATGAGAAGAAGAGCAGCTAGTGGAGCTGGAGAAGGAGCCCTAGGGAGGCTGCCACCTGGAGTGCTGTCCCTTTCATGAGCCCTTAACTTGCCTTTGGAGACTGGAGGATTAAAAAACAACATGAAGAAAATAATAACAGCCACAAACAAGACACAGGAAAACTGTGACATAGAAGCCAAGGGATGCATGTGTTTTGAGAAAGAAACTATCAACAATGTAGAATGTGCTGAGAGGACAAATAAGATGAGGCCTTATATTGCCCGGTAAATTTAGAGATATGGAGGTCCTGAGAAATGGGGAGAGGACAAACCAGGTGCAACAGAAATGGGTTGGTTGTCTTCCGATGTCCATTCTCCCCTTTCTCTTTGGTAACTGAATTTTTTAGCTGGACACATGACATATAAAAACTCCATTTGCCAGCCCCACTCTGTCCCTGCAGCTAGGTGTGGCAATGTGATTGATATAAAGCGCTAAGATGTAAGTAAAAGTGTCTTGGGCCAGCTGCCAAGCACATTCCTTAAGAGCCAGCTAACACATGTCTTTTGCCACTTCTTCCCCCTTTCTGCATCCTGTTGCCTGAACATGAATATAATCATGCAAAATCAAGTTAGCTCCTGAAGGCCATACCCAAGGCATAGCAGACCAGAAAGACAGAAGCAGCCTTAAATTCTAGGGACTTTCTTGGAGCTGAGCTTCTTTACCAGCCTTGAATTGCCTACCCCCAGACCTCTGTGATAGAGAACAATAAAATTCCATTTTATTTCAGCTACTGTTCTAGCCATATCTAATCATTTCTGAAGCCACGGTCAAAAAAGGTATCTCATACACGTCATGGCCAAAGCATAACTCTTGGCCTTCCTCCCCCAAAGTCTGCTTCTCACATATTCTGCCCCATCTCAATTAATGATATCCTATAAACCCAGCTGCTTAGGCCAAAAATTAAGCATCATCTTGATTTCTCTCACAGCTTAATTTAATCCACAGAAGTCCCATCAGCAGAACCGTCAGTAAACACCATGATTGCAACTATTTCTCCCACTCCACCCCTACCTCTTCAGTCCAGGCCGTTAGAATTTCCCTCCCAGATCACTGCCGCAGCTTCCTTTCTAGTCTTTATGCTTCTACCTTTCCCTCTATTATCCATTTTCTGTGAAAGATTTGAAATGATCTATTTAAAAATGTAAATCAGGTCATAACTGAATTCTCATCAAACCCATCCAATTAGTTTTCCTTCATACTTTGAACAAAATTTCAAGTCCTTGCCATGATCCACATGGACTTCCACAATATGCCCCTGACTACCTCCCGATTTCATCTCTTACCAGTCTCCTCCTAGCTCATGCCGTTCAAATTATGTTGGCCCTCCTGCTGTTCCTTGAACATCCTACCTCATGAAGATATACACACACTTCTAAGCCTTGGGTTTTGGGTTTTTTGCGGTACGCGGGCCTCTCACTGTTGTGGCCTCTCCCGTTGCGAGCACAGGCTCCGGACGCGCAGGCTCAGCAGCCATGGCTCACGGGCCCAGCCGCTCCGTGGCATGTGGGATCTTCCCGGACCGGGGCACGAACCCGCGTCCCCTGCATCGGCAGGCAGACCCCCAACAACTGCGCCACCAGGGAAGCCCTGCCTTGGGGTTTTGAAGAGCAGTTATTACATGCTAATTGCTGTCCTTGTTTTGTCTTATCTGTCGGCAAAATTCTCACCACTTATCCCCAGAAGCCTCTCCTGTCTCAACTGCGTTTGCCAACAAGCTCTTAGACTGAGTGAACAGTTCAGTATTTACTGAACGCTTACTTTGTGTCAGAGGAGCTTACAGATATTATCTTTTATTAAATAGAGAATATCATTATTTCTATCTTCTGGATGAGAAAACTAAGAAATAGGTTAGGTGCTGTGCAAAACATGAAGAGTTAGGGATGTCAACCCAGGTGTGTGTCCCCCTTGAGCATCAGTGTTACATGTAACTCTGGTGTTCATGTACCAGTGATGAGGAAAACCAAGCCAAGAGAAACTGCATCTGGGAGTTCAAATCCAGAGAGGAGGAATCAAAGGCCTCATTTCTCATGGGAATGAATCTTCTGTTTCCTGGAAACCATATCGAAAGTGGCAAGACTGAGTAGAAGGCTTTGGAAAAAACAAAGGGAAACTATCTTCCTATCTTAGTTTGAACTGTCACCATCCTAAACTTACTTTCTCTTACTTACCAAGCTCTAAGACGACTGCCCCACTCCAGTTGGGCAATAAGATCAGATAAAGTGCCTTTTAAATATATTAAAAGAGCCTTCACACCAAACTAGTTAACTAAGATATAAATCTAAACCAAACACTGGTACAGGACAATTATGTTCTGCAAAAGTAGTTATTTCAACATTGTGCTATCTACTTATAAAAAGGAGTGGTGGAAATCGATCTATTAAAGATATATCTACAATCTATATCTATATCTTTCTCCTATTGTTTCTGTTTCTCTGGAGAAGCCTGACTAATACTGTGACACTATCATAGGCATTGGGGCCTCCTCAGGTCCGAATTGCTCCAGATTGTCTTCAATCAAAACCAGCTTCTGGGCTTCCCTGGTGGCGCAGTGGTTGAGAGTCCGCCTGCCGATGCAGAGGACACGGGTTCATGCCCCGGTCCGGGAAGATCCCACATGCCGCCGAGCGGCTGGGCCCGTGAGCCATGGCCGCTGAGCCTTCGCGTCCTGAGCCTGTGCTCTGCAACGGGAGAGGCCACAAAAATAGCTTCATTTAATTTGCCATGTTAGGCTCTGTAAAGAAAAACAACTGTTTTTAAAACAGTGATTTGCTTTTGATTTGTAAAAATCACATGTAACAGTTGCACCTGGAATAATAGCTTATAAATAGTAGGCATGCAGTAACTATTTGTTAAACATTTATTAGACTACATAACTTAGGGCATCTCTGGTTACTTAATGGCATCATATCCTAGTTGCTAAGAAGAGAATGACTTCTGGAGAGCTTAAGTTAGAAATCTAAAGTTAAAGTCAGAGCCAAAATACCGTGTGTTATAGAGAAGTGGTGGCATTATGGAAATTGGAGATCCAGAGTATAGCCACAGATTTTCTCTTCTTGAAAAATAATTTTCTTCTGAAAAATCAAGTGTTTCAAAATACATTGCAAGGCCAAGAGATTTATTTATAGCAACATTTTTTCTTCATAACTACAATACCTAATTATAGTTAACTTATAGCCATGATAGATTTGCTCCTATAAACTAATAAATACTGGTGCAAGGACTTAGAACTGCTGAACCAATGCAGGCTGGTTGATTTAAGGCATATGCATCCTCATGTGGATCATACAGGCCATTATCTCTAGCAGAGGTAGAGCTGAATGGTCAGGAATTGATTACAGTATTCCAAATAATGTCAGCTTTCTTTAATTATCAGATAGAAGTTATTGAAGCAAAGACTGGTGCTTTGGTGGAACCAAAGGCCAAAGGACAAGATCTCTAATAATAAAATGAAAGTTATCTCAAAAAAGAAGAAAACGGGCTTCCCTGGTGGCGCAGTGGTTGAGAATCTGCCTGCTAATGCAGGGGACACGGGTTCGAGCCCTGATCTGGGAAGATCCCACATGCCGCAGAGCAGCTAGACCCATGAGCCACAACTACTGAGCCTGTGCGTCTGGAGCCTGTGCTCCGCAACAAGAAAGGCCACGACAGTGAGAGGCCCGCACACCGCGATGAAGAGTGGCCCCCGCTTGCCACAACTAGAGAAAGCCCTCGCACAGAAACGAAGACCCAACACTGCCAAAAATAAATAAATTTAAAAAAAAAAAAAAAAGAAGAAGAAAACACTAGAGATACCTTAAGGAAGAGAAAATTTCATGATATTTATTTCTAGGCCAAGTCCAAATAAACACTTACCTGTGCTACCGTAACAAAGTTTCATGGTTTCCTGGTTAGAAGCTATACATGATAGTCATGGGGAAACAGCTTTGTCATTTAATTAGGCATTTAGTCAGGTAACTGCAAGAAGTTGGGGGTTCTCTCCATTTCCAAATAATAAAAATATTAAAAGGCAATTGACACCTAATTTTAATATTTTTAAAATGCTTTCTTATTGAGCACCCTACAGAAATTTTAAAACTGGGGAAAATATAAGAAATGACTGCTTTTAGACATTGGCAGCACAAAACTGTGCTTCCTAAAAGAGGGGATACCAAAATGATGAACCTTACAATAAATCCTCAGCTTTCTGCCTAGAGGGACTTTCCAAGCTGGGGTACAAGGAGGTACAAGAGCTGAGCTGGCCATCCATGGGGTTCAAAGGCAAGACAAGTGCCTACCTTTAAGGAGCAGTAGCTTCTGCATCTGACTCCTCTTCTGCATTTCAAATCCCATTGCCTTGAGGCCCTTACATTTTCTGAATTACTGAAGTTTCTTCCCTAATTATCTTCTTCCTTTCATTTTCACCCCTAAAAATCTATCCTTGAAATTTATGTCAGACTGATTTTTCTAAAAAATAAACTTAGTTGCAATTCTTCCAATTAAAATTATTCAGTGACTCCCTCTGCCTTTGGGATTAATTGAAAATATTAGCACAGAACATAATTTTAGTGATCTAGGTTCTATTAATGATCACCCCCACCTATCTACTCTGCCTTACTTTTCTACCTCCACAATATCTGACACTCCATTCTTACTGGTAGTTGCCTAAATAGGGCATTCTTCCACAAGCCCACGGCCAGCTTATGGCACACAAGGACCATGAAACATCCCACAGGGCCCCATACTTAAAAGGGTTCTGCACTTGCTTTAAGGTTCTGCTGTCAGCATCTTGAAATTCTTAATAATGTTTTTGTAAGATGATTTTACTGGGCCCCACAAATTATGTAGCCAGTCTTTTCTAGTTTTATATATTCTGTTCTCTTTGACTGGAATTAACACACACACACACACACACACACACACACACACACACACACATGCCACTAGCACTGTGGAGAATGGGGTGATAAAGTTTGAGTGAAATGTAAAAAGCGCTGGGGCACTTGGATTTGAGTTTTGGCCCTATCAGATTTTAGGCCTTAACCTCTCTTAATTTGTTTCATTATCTGTAGGGGATTAAAATATCTTTTCTGCTTACCTTACAGAGCTGATAAAAGGATTGGCTTAGATAGTGTACAAGTTTTTAAACAGTAAAATACAGAGAGGGATTTTAACTGTATCACCACATCTTAATTGGCTCACTTGTTTTAGTTAATATCAAGTAATCACCATTTCCAGGAGGAAAAATTATGATGCCAAAACAAATTATTTCTTATACTCCAACAAAAACTGAAATTTAGATGTTTGAGATTGTATAAGATCCTTTTATAAAGTAAGTTTTAAGATGGCCTCCAAACGCCTCTGCCTTTAACTATAACTTGGAGAATATCACAAATGAATCAAAACAATCACAGATTCTTGCAGTATAAAGGGGAAAAGTTGAATATGCAACCTGGTGAGTACACCCTGTCATTTTACCTTCCAGAAATTTCCTCTCAGCAAAGTAACTCACAGCAGCTTACCCTTCAAAAAGTTCCCCAGCAAGAGAGTAGAATGCTCTGGGGAAAATGTTTTTTGACATAATATTCAAAAATGCCTTATAAAGATATATACCTAGGGGTTGAAATTCACAATTAAGTAGACAGAGATCTCCTTAAAGCAAGGGTTATTGAATAGTATGAGACTCTTGAAGTGACATGCATTTTTATAAATAAGATTTTGGTAAAAGGAGACAGGGAAAGAGAAGCTGTTTTTGGAATGCTGACGGTATGTCAGGATAGGTGCTTTCAAATACATTTTCATTAATATTATCCTGTATTAGAATTTAATTTGAAAAATCTTAATGGAAATAAATTTGGAAAAAATAGGATATGAAAAGTAGAATTATTTTATTTTACTAGAGAAAGATGAATATAGATGTAAAAATCTTCAACAAAATACTAGCAGAGTGAATTCAGTAGCATATTAAGAGGATTATACATCCTGACTAAGTGGGGTGTATCCCAAGAAAGCAATATAATATGCCACAGTAATAGAATGGAGAATGGACTTCCCTGGTGGTCCAGTGGTTAAGACTCTCTGCTTCCACTGCAGGGGGCACAGGTTTGATCCCTGGTCAGGGAACTAATATCCTGCATGCATGCAGTGTGGCAAAAAAAAAAAAAAAAAAAAAAATAGAATGGAGGAGAAAAACACATAATCATTTCAATTCATGCAGAAAAGAAGTTTGACAAAATCTAATACCATATAATGATAGAAACAAACAAACTAGGAATAGAGGGGAACTTCCTCAACATGATAAAAGACATTTGTGAAAGATTATAAGTAATATTCTCAACGATGAAAGACTGAAAGTTTTCTCCCTAAAATCAAGAAAAAAACCAAGAATGCTGCTTTTGCTACTTCTAGTCAATGTTATACTGAAAGTTCTAGGCAGATCAATTGGCGGAATCAAAGAAAAAAGAGAAAGAAAACAGGAGCGAAATGTATCTAAATCAGAAAGGAAGGAGTAAAAGTATCTCTGTTGTCAGATGACATGATTCTTATATATAGCAAGTCCTAAAGATTCCACAAAAAGAAGTTATTAGATCTAATCAAATTCAGCAAAGTGACAGAATATAAGATTGACATTAAATATCCAGTTATATTCTATACACTAGCCACAAACAATCTGAAAATGAAATTAGGAAAGCAATTCCATTTATAAGAGCATCAAAAATAATGAAATGCTTAAAAAGAAATTTACCAAGGAGTTGAAAGACTTGTACACTGGAAACTACAAAACATTGCTGGAGGAAATTAAAGAAAAACTGAAATAAATGGGAGGACAGACCATATTCATGGATTAGAGGACTTAATATTGTTAAGGTAGCAGTACTATCCAAAGTGACTGACAGATTGAATGTAATCCCTATCAAATTCACAACAGTCTTTTTTGCAGATATAGAAGAGTTCATCCTAATATTTATATGGAATTGCAAAAGACTCCAAATAGCAAAAACAATATTGAAAAAGTAAAGCCAGGAGTATGTTGATAATTGGGGAGGCTACACATATGTGGGGGCCAGGGGTATATGGAATATCTCTGTACCTTACTCTCAGTTTTTCTGTGAATCTAAAACTGCTCTTTAAAAAAATCTTTAAAAAAAGAGAAGCAAAATTTAAGGACTCAAACCTTCTGATTGTCAAAACTTACTAAAAGATACAGTAATCAAAACAGTGTATACTGGCATATGAATAACATAGATTAATGGAACAGAGTTGAGAATTCAGAAATAGATCAATACATCTATGGTCAATTGAGTTTTGACAGAGGTGACAAGACCATTCATTGGAGAATGAATCATCTCTTCAACTGGATATCTACATTAAAAAAAGAATAAGGTTGAACCCCGATCTCACACCATACACAAAAATTAAGTCAAAATGAATCAAAAACTTAAATGTAAAAGCAAGAATTATTAAAAAAAAAACGACTTAGAAGAAAATATAGCACAGGGAACTCTACTCAGTTCTCTGTAATAACCTGTACGGCAAAAGAATCTGAAAAAGAAGAGAATATGTATATGTATAAGTAAATCATTTTGCTCTACACCTGAAACTAACACAACATTGTTAATCAACTATACTCTAATATAAAATAAAAATTTAAAAACACTTAGGAGAAAATATAGGGCAAATCTTCATGGCCTTGAATTTAGCAATAAATTCTTAATATGTCAACAAAAGCATAAGCAACATCAACAAAAAAATACATAAATTGGACTTCATCAAAATTTAAAACTTTAATGTATTAGAAGATACTATCAAATAAGTGAATAGACAACATGCAGAATGGTAGAAAACATTTGCAAATTGCATATCTGTTAAGGGTCTAATATTCAGAATAAAAAGACAAACAACCCAATTGAAAAAATGGACAAAGGACTTAAATAGAGATTTCTCCAAAGAAAGGCCAACAAGCACATGAAAAGATACTCAGCATTATTAGTCATTAGGAAATGCAAATAAAAACTACTCATACTCATTTTCATCTGGATGTCTATAATTTTTTAAAATGGAAAATAAGTGTTGGCGAAGATGTATTGAAATTAGAACCCTCACATAGTGCTGGTGGGAATGTAAAACAGTACAGCCACTATGGAAAATGGTTTGTAGTTCTTCAAATAGTTAAACATAGGATTACTATATGACCTACTAATTCCACTCCTCAGTATAAGCCCAAAGAATTGAATGCAAGTATTCAAACCAAAACTTGTATGTGAATGTTCGTAGCAGCACTATTCATATTTGGCAAAAGGTGGAAACAACACAAATGTCCATCAGCTGATGAACAGATGAGCAAAATGTGGTATATTCATTCAGTGGAATATTATTCAGCCATAAAAGGAAATGAAGAGTGATCTTGCTACAACGTGGATGAACCTTGAAAACATTATGCTTAATGAAAGAAGCAGTCATATAGGGCTTCCCTGGTGGCGCAGTGGTTAAGAATCCACCTGCCAATGCAGGGGACACAGGTTCGAGCCCTGGTCTCAGAAGATCCCACATACCACAGAGCAACTAAGCCCGTGCACCACAACTACTGAGCCTGCACTCTAGAACCCGCGAGCCACAACTACTGAGCATGTGTGCCATAACTACTGAAGCCCGCATGCCTAGAGCCCGTACTCCTCAACAAGAGAAGCCACCGCAATGAGAAGCCTGCGCACCGCAACAAAAGTAGCCCCCGCTCGAAAGCCTGCGCGCAGCAGTGAAGACCAAACACAGCCAAAAATAAATAAATAAATTTATATATTAAAAAAAAGGGTCATAAACTGTATCATTCCGTCTATATGAAATTCCCAGAACAGATAAATCCACAGAGACAGAAAACAGATTGTTTCCAGAGACTGGTGTAGGGAGGTTTGGGGAGTGACTGTTTAATGGGTTCAGGGGTTTTCTTTTTGGGTGATGAAAATGTTTTGGAACTAGATAGAGGTGATTGTTGCACAATATTGTGAAGTAGTAAATGCCACTGAATTGAACACTTTCTTTTGGTAAAGTTTTTGTTTTGTTAGTTTTACCTCAATTTTTAAAAATCGAGGGAAGAAGATTCCATAACACAAGGAGAACAATTTAAACTTTTTTGTGGAAGGAAGTGATAGGACCTGACTTCTAGGAAAATAATTTTGCTGGAGTGTGAAAGGTTTGTTGGAGAGGAGGTATATTTCAACCACAGGCAGTGAGCAGTCTTTTATAATATTGTTTATAATCATGAAAGTGGTTCTGTGTTTGTGGAGCTGGGAGAATGGAATTAAGAGTAAGAGTGAGGGCTTCCCTGGTGGCACAGTGGTTGAGAGTCCGCCTGCCGATGCAGGGGACACGGGTTCGTGCCCCGGTCCGGGAAGATCCCACATGCCGCGGAGCGGCTAGGCCCGTGAGCCATGGCCATTGAGCCTGCGCATCCGGAGCCTGTGCTCCGCAACGGGAGAGGCCACAACAGTGAGAGGCCCGTGTACCGAAAAAAAAAAAAAAGAATATGAAGGAAACTTACCCCAAAAAATGTTGTCACAAAGCAAATGAAAGTTATAACTCAAAATTCCTACATGAATGGGGGGATAAACACTTTGACTATTAAATTGGCTGAGAACAGAACAAGAAAAAAAGAAGACTAAAATTTTATTGACATAAAAGTGCCTGGGGCTTCCCTGGTGGCGCAGTGGTTGAGAGTCTGCCTGCCAATGCAGGCGACACGGGTTCGTGTCCTGGTCCGGGAAGATCCCACATGCCACGGAGCGGCTGGTACCGTGAGCCACGGCCGCTGAGCCTGCGCGTCCGGAGCCTGTGCTCTGCAACGGGAGAGGCCACAACAGTGAGAGGCCCGCGTAACGAAAAAAAAAAAAAAAAAAAAAAAAGTGCCTGGCATAGTCAAAAAGAGGCAATGAACTGGTGAGGCTGGACTGTAAGATGGAGGAAAATAATCATATGTGGTGCCAGAAAATCTTCTGGAAGATAAATTGTGGAGAGCTTAGTTGCTGCTCTGAAAGAGTCTGGGCTTTACTCGATAAGCAGTGAAGGACCATTTAAAGTTTTGAGGTGAGCTGATTCTAGTCAGCTCAGTGTCTTTGGAGGATATCTTCAGTTCTGTGAGTGAAAGACAAATTGTAGAAGCAAGAGAGTGGACATTAGAAGATCAGTTCGGAAACCATCGTAAAATTTCTATTGATTCATCCATTCTTCACCTATTTATTGAGTATTTGTGATGTGCCAGGCACTGTCTCAGGGTTGTGAAGTCACACAGAGTCCCTGCCCTCAGGTAGCTTACATTCTAACAAAGTGAGACCATTAGCACAACAAATACATACGGTGTCAGGTGATTATATATACGATGAGGAAAAATGCAGCCAGGTTAGGCAGCCAGAGAAGACCTCTCAGATGAGGTACCATATGAGCTGAGACTTGAGTGAAGTGAACAAGTGAGCCATGAGTCTAACTCACTGAGAAGTGCTAGGACTTCGGCAGAAGTTGGAAGCTAGTGCAAAACCAAACCAGCCAGGGACTCTCCGTTACTTGAGATAGCATTTAAACATATGCTGGTACAAACAGATAATCAAAATGACAAACCTAGGTCCTGGATGTGGACAGGTTAACTGTAGCAAGACATTGAGAAAGCAGAGGCTAGGAGACTGAACAACTGGGAAACCCTCAGTTACACCCAGGCAGAGTTTTTCTTACAGCACACCTGATTCACCTTTGCCTGATCAACATAAGGCTAAGAAGTTTGCTCCCAGCAGTGAGCAGTCTGTTTTTTCACCACATATTAAGAATAAGCCCAATTGCAGTAAAGAGAAACACACACACACACACACACACACACACACGCACAAAGAAAGGGGAATGCTTTGACAGCCAAATGCCATAGGGGAAAAAGAGCCAGTAAGTTGTTTAGGAACATGCTGCTACAGCCCTTCTCAGATTAAAAGGTTTTCTTAAGCAGAGATGACCCTTGTAAAAAAGATGACCCTTGCAGAGGACATGGGTTCGTGCCCCGATCCGGGAAGATCCCATATGCCGCGGAGCGGCTGGGTCCGTGAGCCATGGCCGCTGAGCCTGTGCGTCTGGAGCCTGTGCTCCGCAACGGGAGAGGCCACAACAGTGGCCCGCGTACTGAAAAAAAAAAAAAAGATCAGTACTATGTGATTCCATTTATATAACATTCTATAAATAACAAACCTGTAGAGATGGAAAATAGATTAGTGGTTGCCAAGTGTTAGGGATGCAGGGGAGGAATGGGTATGACTATAAAGGCACCAGGGAGACTTCTGTGATGATGGAATAGCTCTGTATCTTGATTGCATTGATGATTATACAAATCTTCACGTGTAATCAAATGACATGGAACTACACAACACATTTGGACTGATGTCAAATTCCTGGTATTGATATTGTACTATAATTCTGTTAAGAAGTAACCGTTGGCGGAAACTGGATGAAGACTCATCCGTTTTTGCAACTTTCTGTAAAGCTATAATTATTTCAGCATAAAATTTTTTTAAGACTTTTAAAACCCTACTGACGGTCTCTGGACCTAAGAAAAAAATATTTTCCACTTATTTCCAATCAGAGGAATTCTGATCAGAGTTGATTTTAATAAACATTAGTTTGCAAACTGGCCTCTGTACATGGAGGGCAAAGAGAGGCCAAAAACAGAGGCAGGTCACTCCAGATTGGTAGGTGGGAGTTTTCATAAGCAAGGGAACTTACTTCACGGGCTTGTCTTGGGCACCCACAAGATGAGTAAATCTCTGCACCTACCCACCAGAATCTTAAAAAATTGTATAGAGGCCTTAACTGGGTTCAGTCACTTACACAATCCAGAGGATCTCAGCAACAGCTTACTCTCGTCCTTGGAGTAACTCCCACTGTGGGAACATGGGGTGGAGTGTGCATTGCAAGGACAGGGGAGGGGGTAAGGAGCCTCTGAATGCCCCAGTTCAGCTTGAGGGACAGTTGGCAGTCACATCCTCTTAATCATTACCTCCTCCAACAATAAAGCATAAACAGTAAAACAGAATGGTATAGAATTTTAAGTATACTCTAGGATAGCATAGATTTCAATCAGACATCATCTCTAAAATATACATCTATGGCTTCTGAAAAAGATGGAGTCTGACCATTTAACAGGGCCTGATTCAGTACAGCTCAGGTCAGTTTGGCTTTTGTCTAAATTGTCTGAGCAACTGCCTCATTCATTTTATTCTTCTGGGTCAGAAAGGATCAGCAAGGTTTGCATTCCTGATCATTGAAGCTCAGACTAGTCCACACAGGCTGACAGGAGCAATGTAGCTGTTTATAATGTCACTGTTAGTTGCTTCTTTTGAGTTTTTATATTTGTAGAATGATCCTTGGTGTTTACTTCTCAACTCAAGGAAGTTGTCCCTCTGACATATATATGAACCATGGTTTGGGGCTGTTTGACATTTGATTGTATTTAAAAGATATTTGACTGGACTAGTTCACTGTTGAAGCCTTATTCATGACACCCAACTCAAATACCATTGTCTCCAACAAGTTGTCCCTGATCTCCCTGCCTGCCCCACGCCCATTAGAATAGATTGGTTTTCTTCCATATGCCTACAACACATGACTCTCAGCCTGAAGGTCATTTTGCCATGGGTTATAGAATCTAATAACATCTGTGCTTCCACTGAATTTAAACTTTTTGATTACAACAGCCTAATCTCAAAGTATCTACCATAGTTCTTATCACAAAAAAGTGGTACAGAAATCTCGGTTGAATTTAATTTACACAAATTACATGATAAATTTATCCTGATGAGAATTCAGGATCTAGGATTTGAGGGGTTCTCAATTGGCAAAATTAGGAAAGAAAATAAACCTTGTATTTCTAAGCTGCAAGCAGGAAAACTGTATTTAACAAGGCAATTTAGTTACAAAACTGTAAAGCGAGCATCTCCCATGTTCTTAGGAAAAATGTAACTTGGACAAAATTTTAGTGTGAATGCAGATATTCCAGACTGAGATCAGTGCATGATAAGCATGTAGCATAGTGCTGGGCACAGAGTTAGCACTCAATAAATGTTACCTACTGCCTATTTCATCAATTCTAAGAATTTTTTAAATTAGTTTTTATTGGAGTATAGTTGATTTACAATGTTGTGTTAGTTTCTGCTAGACAGCAAAGTAAATCAGTTTTATATATATATATATATCTCCACTCTTTTTTACATTCTATTCCCATATAGGTCACTACAGAGTATTGAATAGAGTTCCCTGTGCTATATAGTAGGTTCTTATTAGTTATCTATTTTATATATAGTAGTGTGTGTATGTCAATCCCAATCTCCCAATTTATCCCTCCCCCCTTTCCTGCTTAGTAACCATAAGTTTGTTTTCTACATCTGTGGCTCTATTTCTGTTTTGTAAATAGGTTCATTTGTACCATTTTTTTTAGATTCCACATATAAGCAATGTCATGATATTTGTCTTTCTCTGTCTGACTTACTTCACTCAGTATGAAATCTCTAGGTCCATTCATGTTGCTGCAAATGGCACTATTTCATTCTTTTTTATGGCTGAGTAATATTCCATTGTGTATATGTACCATATAAGATGTACCTTTTTTTCATTTTAACCTGTAGAATCAGGATGCACCCTGCAATCCACAGTATCTTACAATCTCTGTCAGCCAGAGGCAGTCTTGGTGTAGGTGTTTAAAAATCTTTCCTTGATATCATTTGGAAAGAGCAAGAAGACACCAACAGCAAAGTGTCTTAGGTTCAGTAAAATATGGATATTTTAATTGTGCATGGTTACATCCTAGACTAGTACCTGGCACCTAGTAGGTGTGAATATGTGTTGAATAATAACTAGTATGGTAACCTTTGGTTATGATGTAAATTTTAAGGTACCTTATAAATTGGAAATGTGCATATAAGACAAGAGCTCCCTTCATTTGGTGATGTCTATACAGGTGAGTAGAATGTCACCCTTGTTCTAGCTCATATTCAGACATTAGCATTACCAGTTATTGCAGGAAAGTTGCAAATTAGGCATTTTGCAAAATGCCACAAAGGCATTGTGTGGTGTTCTGCAAATACATGCATCGGAGGGGCAAATACCTAAGAGCCACTGGTGCTCGTTGCCCTTCTCAACACAATTGATCTTGAGCCATTTCCTACTTTCTTGGTAGACAATGTATTCCCTGTGTTATTCATGACCAAAAGTAGTGCAGGTTACTTCACCTTAAGAGGCAATGTGAATTTCTTGGTTGCAGTAATGAAATAGACAAGACTCAAGTGAGATTTTAAAAGAATTGTGATGGAATAAAGGAATAAAAGTATCAGAGGGCTTTTCCCCCCTAAACCCAGTAGGGTATATTATCCAGTTTCTTTGAGGCTTTTCTTTTTCTTGCTGTGCCATGCATCTTGTGGGATCTTAGTTCCCCAACCAGAGATGGAACCCCGGCCACGGCAGTGAAAGAGCCGAGTCCTAACCACTGGACCACCAGGGAGCTCCCTCTTGGAGGCTTTTTAGAAATGACACAGAGAATTTTCTGTTTCATGTAAGAGAATTGAGACATCAAAATATAAATATATACGCGGGAAAAAAAATCTTCCTCTGCAATTCATCTCTTCTTTTTGACTAATGTCACTAACCACTATCCCATTACCCAGGCATTTAATCTTTCTCACCCTACAAGTCTAACCAGCCACTAAATTCTGGACATTCTGCCTGTGCAATATTGCTGTCCTTCTCCCTACTTCCACAGCTACTGCCAGTTCAAATTCTGGCTTTCCTTATCTGGCGCCAGTTATAACTGCCTTCCAGATCATTTCCTCTATTCCAGTGTCTCCTATTCTGAGGCATTCCATGCTGATAGAAACCGATTACCAATTTCACACCCCAAAACCTTCAGAAGCTCCTTTTGCCACATCGATGGCTAATAGGCATCTCACATTCAATATGTCCAAAACTGTGGCCCTGATCTTCTCCTCCAAGCTCTCACTTCCCATAATCTTTCCCTATCAATCAGTGGTGGACGTTACAAAATCAACATGTTCAGCCGGCAGCTCCTGATTTATGCTGCAAAACTCATTGCTCCCATAGTTTTCCCTGTCATTCCAGTTAATCGCGGCAAAAATCTTGAAGTCTTTTTTGACACCTCTTATTTCCACACTTAACATCCAATCCATCAGGGAAAAAAAATCTGTTAGCTCTTATATCAAAATAGATATCCAGACCAGCTGGCCTGAGCCACTATCGACTTTTGCTTCCATTGCTGCAGTAGCCCCTACCTCGTCTCCCACCTTCTACCCTTGGCACTCAAAAGTCTGCTCTTCTCATCACAGGACAGAATGATCCTTTAAAAAACATAAATCAGATTTGTTACCCCTTTGTTCAAAACCCGGCAATAGCACTATTTCCTATAATTTCCTAGCATGATCTGCAAGGCCCCACGTGATCTGCCCTCCACGTCACCTTTCTGACCTCATCACCTACCACTCTCCCCTGCAGCCGTGCTGGCCTCCTTGCTGAGTTCTCCAAACAAGCCCCAGACATGCTCCCACCTTAAGGTCTTTGGATAGTCTATTCTCTCTGCCTGGACTACCCTTTCCCCAGGTATTTACCTGGCTGTTTCGCTAACATCCTTCATATTTTTGTTTAAATTTCACCTTCTCAGTGAATAAATATCCTCTATAGAACCAAACCCTCTCTACTGCCCAGTACTCTTGAGCCTCCTCACCATGTTCTACCTTTATTTTTTCATGATGGCACTCACCACCTTCTAACATACTATACAGTTTTCTTATTTCTTATTTGTATTGTCTTTCTCCCTCTGCTACGATAGAAGCTGTACAGATACAGGAATCTTTGCTGATTTTCTTCATGGATGTACACTAAGCACTTACTTTGCTGAACGTACTGTGAGTACTAAATGTTTTTTAAAGAACTTAATTAAATGCCAACCAATTAAGAGTGGACATTCTGGACATGATGAGAAAACGTCCACACAACAAGTCCTAACCTATTTTCCCATCTTTATCACCTACTTCACTCCTTCAATTTTCTACACTTCAGTGAATAGAATACCCACATTTAGGTAGTTTTCATGAGAATAAAATATTGGAGAAAAATGTACTTCTGTAAAAAGCCTTTTTAACCCTAGGTCATTTGTCCAAATTACGATGCTAAAAAGGGGGACTATTTCAGGTGTCTTTCACCGTCATTCCCAAGGTGGTTGTTTGCACAGTTCCTAAGTGAAGATGGAATAGCGCCACCTGCTGTCGGCCTGCTGATTTTGATTAAATGACTTATTTGGGCCTTTCTGTAAGCAATTTGCTCTCTAATACATCTTAATACTTGCCTTCTTGAACTTTGTTCAGTTCTGTCTTTCATTTTATCACACAATACTTTTTACCTGGCCATATACATTTTTTCTCTCCTTATTCTATAAAAAACAAGTTTGTTTTGTAATTACTGCCAAAAACATTTGTCTGTTGTATAACTAAAACATAGTACAAACAAGGAAATGATTCATTCACAGAAATGTGGAAAATTTCATATCTCATCTCTGGGAAAATTAAGGAAAGTGTTAAAGTAGTAATTCTAATTTTTCTCGTACATTAGTCATTTCACATCATGGTTAAGTCATGACTAAAGAATATTTCCTCCTAGGGAAAATACCCTTCTTGTGTCCAGATCTTCAGAAATGCAGATGTCACTCTTTTTTCTCCATAAGTGATTATTACATTGATTGCTTGTCATAGAGTCTATTAAATAAAGGCAAGATCGGTCTGACTCTAAATGTCATCAGTTCACCCAACAGATATTTATTGAGTGCCTACTGTGTGTCATATTCTGTTATAGGTGAAGGTGATTCAGCAGTCCAACACTGACAAATTCCCTATCTTCAAGGAATTTACATTTCAGTTGTTGGTTGTCCATTCGTTGCTTAGCTAGTTTG
Source organism: Tursiops truncatus (assembly GCF_011762595.2). Taxonomy (NCBI): domain Eukaryota; kingdom Metazoa; phylum Chordata; class Mammalia; order Artiodactyla; family Delphinidae; genus Tursiops; species Tursiops truncatus. Next base: position 29,586,440 of record NC_047038.1, read on the forward strand.
GGAAGACTGACAATGCTTGCCCTCCTGGTAGCTGATATTTAACTGAAAGGAAACAAACCGTGGCCCGTTAGGAACCAGGCCGCACAGCAGGAGGTGAGAGGCTGGAGAGCAAGCAAAGCTTCATCTGTATTTACAGCTGCTCCCCATTGCTCGCATTACCACCTGAGCTCCACCTCCTGTCAGATCAGTGGTGGTATTAGATTCTCTTAGGAATGCGAACCCTACTGTGAACTGCACATGCTAGGGATGTGGGTTGTGTGCTCCTTATGAGAATCTAATGCCTGATGATCTGAGGTGGAGCTGAGGTGATGCTAGCGCTGGGGAGCGGCTGCAAATACAGATAATCATTAGCAGAGAGGTTTGACTGCACAGAGACCATGATAAATCAATTGCTGGCAGACTCATATCAAAACCCTATCACTGAGTGGCAAGTGACAATTAAGCTGCATCTGGTGGCAAGCTTTATAGTGGCAAGTGAGTTCATGTACTTCAGTTGTACAGCTGCATCTGGTGGCAGGCTCTAAGTCAGAACCTGACACTTATTTTAGTCTGAGCGTGGCCTGCCCGTTATTTTCTTTACCACTTCTGCCCACGCCTCTTTCCCATATTGCGCACTTGTCTCAGTCACATTTTGGTAAGCCCACAAGCTAAGCCTAGACAAAAAGTAAAAAACAAATGTCACTGGAGAGCTTCTTTGAAAAGGGGGAAAGACCCAGTGATGAGACAGCAGAAGAGTCTAAGACTGCCTACAAAAAGAAAGCTGCATTTAAAAGAAAATACCAAGAGTCCTACTTAAATTTACGTGTTCATTGCAACAGGTGATTCACGTTCTCCAAGCCCACTTTGTATAATATGTGGTGACCGGCTATCCAACAAAGCCATGAAACCTTCAAAACTGCTTCGCCACATGGAGACCAAGCACACCGCATTAAAAGACAAGCCTCTAGAGTTTTTCAAAAGAAAAGAAAACTTGAACACGAAGAACAGAAGCAATTATTGAAGGCCACCACTTCATCAAGTATGTCTGCACTGAGAGCATCATTCTTAGTGACTAACAGCATTGCTAAAGCTAAGAAGCACTTTGCTATTGGTGAAGAGTTGATCCTGCCTGCTGCTAAGGACATTTGTCATGAACTTTTAGGAGAGGCTGCAGTTCAAAAGGTGGCACATTCCTCTTTCAGCTGCACCGTAACTAGACGACTTGATGAAAAAAAGAGGATATTGAGGCACAGTTGTTAGAGAGGATTAATGAGTCACCGTGGTATGCAATCCAGGTTGACGAGTCTACCACTGTTGACAACAAGGCAATAATGCTTGTTTTTGTGCTATATATTTTTCAGGAGGATGTGCATGAGGATATGTTATGTGCACTTTTGTTGCCAACCAACACCACAGCTGCAGAACTATTCAAGTCTTTGAATGATTACATATCAGGAAAACTGAATCAGTCATTTTGTGTAGGTATATGCACGGACGGAGCAGCTGCCATGACTGGACGGCTTTCTGGTTTCACTACTCAGGTCAAAGAGGTTACTTCTGAATGTGAAGTATTCTACGCACTGTGTCATACATAGAGAAATGCTGGCTAGCCGAAAAACGTCACCTGAACTTAACAACGTTTTGCACGATGTGATTAAGATTATCAACCACATCAAAGTACATGCCCTTAACTCACGTCTGTTTGCACAGCTCTGTGAGGAGAGGAAAGCAGAGCATGCACGTCTTCCCTTATACACAGAAGTAAGATGGCTTCTAAAGGGAGATCACTGGCCAGAGTTTTTGAGTTATGAGAGTTGCACCAGAGATTTCTTTTAGAAGAACAGTCACCACTGGCAGCACATTTCAGTGACACAGAATGGGTCGCAAAACTTGCTTACTTATGTGACACATTCAACCTGCTCAACGAACTCAATGTCACTTCAGGGGAGAACGACAACTGTGTTCAAGTCGGCAGATAAAGTGGCTGCATTCAAAGCCAACCTGAAATTATGGGGGCGATGAGGGAACATTGGGATTTTTGACATGTTTCAAACATGAGCAGAGATTTTGAAAGAAACTGAGCCAGGGCCTTCTTTCTCCCAGCTGGTGCATGACCACCTATCTCAGCTTTCAAAAGAGTTTGAGCATTACTTCTCAACCACAAAAGACCCCCAAACTTGGAAGGAATGGATCGACGATCCATTTGTGAATAAGCCAGGTGAATTGACTTTGTTGGTGCTAGAATCAGCTGCTTGAGATCTCAAATGACGGTGGCCTTAAAAGTATGTTTGAGACAACTTCAAATCTCCACACGTTCTGGATTAAAGTCAAGGAGGAATATCCTGAGATTGCCACAAAAGCACTGAAAAGCCTGCTTCCATTTCTAACATCCTATCTTTGTGAAGCAGGGTTTTCTGCAGTGACAGCAACCAAAACGAGGAGATCACGGAGTAGACTGGACATAGCAGCACACTTCGGGTGTCTGTCCCCATCTCCCCCAGAGGGGACCATCTAGTTGCAGGAAAACAAGCTCAGGGCTCCCACTGATTCTGCATTATGGTGAGTTGTATAATTATTTCATTATATATCACAATGTAATAATAATAGAAATAAAATGCACAACAAATGTAATGCTCTTGAATCATCCTGAAACCATCCCCTCTACCCTGGTCCGTGGAAAAATTGTCTTCCACGAAACCGGTCCCTGTTGCCAAAAAGGTTGGGGACCGCTGATGAAGAGGTTGCAATTTAAAATAGAATGACCATGCAAGTCACTGTCTAACTGGGTTTGGGGTAGGGGGGTGTTTTTTGGAATGATGAAAATGTTTTAGAACTAGTTAGAGGAGGTGGTTGCACAACATTGTGAATATTCTAACTGCCATTGAATTTTACACTTTAAAATAGTTCATTTTTTAACCTTTTTAATGAAATACCTCGTGTGCTCTTTGCCCATTATTCTTTGTCACATTGTCCCTGGTGCCCAATGTGCAGATATCACTTATGGCTGTAGCTCTAGCACTCCAGTCACTAACTTCTCTTTGTTTCAATAGACAAGGCTTTATGTTATATTTATTTATTTTCCAGGTTGGACAAATCGGATGTAGAAGCATAATATAGTACATTTCTACCATCTTCATCTAAAACATACCAAATATGTACAATTATTATATTAAAGATACAAAAGGGATACAGAGTCCACCAATGTCTTTCTGAAAGACATATAGGTACAAGTAGTATCAAAAGTGTGAGGAAATCACCAGCTAATTGTACGTTCTACACTTGACACCACAGAGTGAACTGACATTAGCAGTCTATGTTGTACAATTACTTAATGCTTAGATGACGTTTTGCAACTTGTGGTAGTGCTTGACTGCTGTCTTTCTGTATGCACGTGAGGTCCATAGCTTATATAATAAAACTGGTCAATAATGCATATTACCTTTAAATTTACAAATGCATAATTGACAAGGTAATATATAAGCAAGTAACAAATGCCATGATACAGAAGAGAATTATTAAATAAAGCACTGACATTGTTTGATACAGTGAAGAAAAAACACTGAATCAACTTTTAAACTTGACTTTTAAAATTTGAAGCTATTTACATTTATCTATTGATCAATATGATCAGCTGAATTTAATGGGAAAAAATCCAAGACTAGCAGTTCCTCACATTTGAGAACTACTCAGATTAGCAGCCTTCAATTTCTGAAATCTGTACAAAAACAACACAAAAATAGAGTGGAGGGGTCCTTTCAGTCATTAAAGGGGTAACTATCTGTGACCAGATAATTGCCACACAGAGGCCTTTTCTATCCTCATTGTCCATGAAGCCACTTACAGGTTAGTCTTTGTTGACCGACCCTCATTGCAAAGGTTGGCATCTCTAACCAGGTTTTTGATCTTTTGATACCAGTCACCATCTTGGATAAAGAAGATGGGGATACTTCCTCAGCAATCCTCGAAAGGAGTTTAGGCCTTTTAGGTTTTTGCAGAGCCGATCTGCCATAACATCCCCAGATGGCGACGTCCTGGGCTCTGTTGTGAGAGAGAAATAAACCGTCCTGTTTAGTTTTTCTTTTCCAGTTAGAGCACCATCTAATTCTAAGTAATACAATTTGGAACTGGAGCTGGAGATTTAACCCAGCTCTTTATAGACAAGGAAACTGACAATCAGAGAGATCCAATGATATAGTTTACATAATTTTGTGTCCATAGCGGTATCTCAATAAATATTTGTTGATCTCCTGAGTTTTAACCAGTGTGCTAGCCACCCATAATACTTCTCAATTTAGGTTTTCTAGGAAAGAAAGCACTAGAAGGAGGTGGTTACTTCTATTACGGCTGAAGCCAGTCTCTCCATAAATCTTTCCCTTTGTTGCTCCCCTTCTAGCCTTAGGGAGTAAAAGAAGTCCCAGAAATAGTGCCAGAGGATCAATAACCAATGTAAATATTTAAAAAATAACTTGACAAGGCACATTAATCATAATATAGCTACCATTTATTAAACATGTCCTATTCCCAGGCTCTGTGCTAAGAGTTTCACTAAGATTTTCTCATATAATCCTCACAACATACCTATGAAGTATTACTGTTATCCTCATTTTTCATAGAAGGAAACTGAAGCTTCAAGAAATGGATTGACTTTCCTAAGTGATCACAATTAGTAAATGGCACATTACCCAGAACACATTAACCCAAGGTTGATTGGCATCAAACACTATGGTCTTAACTATTGTGAAAACAAACATGAAAGCAGATGTTGACTGGTCACCATTTGTATATGCCGTCAGATTGAAGCCTTTTTCTTTATAACCACCTCTTTACTGCTTACTAATAGGAAGCTCAGCTTGACCATGTTACACTCTCTATAAATAATTTTCCTTCTGCTACATAATGAATTTCCTTCTGTCATATATGTATTCTTTATGCATAGTGTAAGGTGTGCATTGTAGAAGGTAGTGAAATTCTCCATTTATAAATACAGGAATGGCTATAGCATCTAATTAGAAATCTTTATTCAATTTGTGTATTTATAGAAATGAGGAATGCATTACCTTATATCCATATTCCTACATCTTTAATTTCTGTTTGTGGAAGAAAGGGACATTTTTAAGGAAAATGAAGGTTTCTCTCAAACAAAAGATTACTTGCTCCCCTCTGTGCCCCATCATGCTTGGTTCAGCTCCCTATTACACTCCTTCCCTCATTAGATTGACTTGTCTACTCATATGACTATTTCCTCCATTAGACTGACAGCAACATGACAACATGGACATGTCTTTTGCTGATTTGAATCCTTAATACTCGAGTTAGTTCTTGGCACATAGTAGGTAGATAAATATTTATTGAATGAATGAATGAATGATCCAACAAAAGAAAACGGCATATTACTGTACAATTCTCTGGATAAAGTCACCTAATGACAAGTTTTAAAATAAAGAATTTAAGGTAGTTTTATTATTTTATAATATGGAGTCTAAAATTAATTTAACATATAAGAACGGAATTGCAAAACAAAAAACTTCTCTAACGTCTTTTTGCCATAACTATGCTAGACATTTCAACTATGTATTTTGAATTGTTTGCAAGACATGTTTGTAAAGAGACACCATTTTTTTCATTAGATTTTAAGGGGTTTGATGGTTGTGAATTTTCTTTTTTTTCTTTTTTTTTTTTTTTTTCTGCGGTACACGGGCCTCTCACTGGTGTGGCCTCTCCCGTTGCGGAGCACAGGCTCCAGACGCGCAGGCTCAGCGGCCATGGCTCACGGGCTCAGCCGCTCCGCGGCATGTGGGATCTTCCTGGACCGGGGCACGAACCTGTGTCCCCTGCATCGGCAGGCGGACTCTTAACCACTGCACCACCAAGGAAGCCTGTGAATTTTCTTCTCATGATATTCAGATATTCTGCCCCATAAAATCCAAATGAAAATTTCAGTGAGCAAATAAATCATCTATTTTACTGCTGTAAATTATAATCCTTTCTAACCTTGCAAAAATGCCAGGTGTTGAATGATTTTGATCAAAACTAAAAGTGTTAACTAAAGTAGCTACCAATTTCCTCCTACAGATGGGCATGTTTAACTTATGAACACACAATATGAACATGAGTATATATCCTTTCTCCTATTCAGCTCAACAGTTATTCATATGATTCCTCGTATATTTTCAGAATGCTAGTCTGCGAGTTATTCATCCAGGAATAGAATCTCTGAAATTAAATAGAAAGGGCTTTAAAACTGTGACTGTAGTAATAAGCTATTCAGAGCAATAATACCATCAAGATGATTAACTATTTTATAGCTCCTAGTCTTTAATAATAAAATATGATTTTAAAAGAAATCTTTCTTTCTCCCCAGTTGAGTTCTGAAATTTTTTTTCCACCTGCCTCACTCTAGAATAGTATATCTATAACCCTATCATTAAAAGAAAAGACTGAGTCCTGCTTCAAGATGGTGGAGTAGAAGGACATGCATTCACTCCCTCTTGCGAGAGCACCGGAATCACAGCTAACTGCTGAACAATCATTGAGAGGAAGACACTGGAACTCACCAAAAAAGATACCCCACATCCAAAGACAAAGGAGAAGCCACAATGAGATGGTAGGAGGCATGCAATCACAATAAAATCAAACCCCATAAGTGCTGGATGGGTGACTCACAAACTGAAGAACAATTATACCACAGAAATCCACCCACTGGAATGAAAGTTCTGAGCCCCACATCAATCTTCTCAACCTCGGGGTCTGGCAATGGGAGGAGGAATTCCCAGAGAATCAGACTTTGAAGGCTACCGGGATTTGATTGCAGGACTTTGACAGGACTGGGGGAATCAGACTCCACTCTTGAGGGCACATACAAAGTAGTGTGAGCCTCGGGAACCAGGAGGAAGGAGCAATGACCCCATAGGAGAATGAGCTACACCTACCTGCTAGTGTTGGAGGGTGTCCTGCAAAGGTGGAGGGTGGCTGTGGCTCACCGTGGGGACAAGGACACTGGCAACAGAAGTTCTGGGAAGTACTTCTTGGCATGAGTCCTCCTTGATTCTGCCATTAGCCCCATCAAAGAGCCTGTAGCCTCCAGAGCTGGGTCACCTCAGGCCAAACAACCAACTGGGAGGGAACTCAGCCCCACCCATCAGCAGACAAGCGGATTAAAGTTTTACTGAGCTCTGCCCACCAGAGCAACAGCCAGCTCTACCCATCACTAGTCCCTCCCATCAGGAAGGTTGCACAAGCCTCTTAGATAGCCTCATCCACCAGAGGGCAGACAGCAGAAGCAAGAAAAACCACAATCCTGCAGCTTGTGGAACAAAAACTACGTTCACAGAAAGACAGACAAAATGAAAAGGCAAAGGACTATGTACCAGATGAAGGAACAAGATAAAACCCCAGAAAAAAAACAATTAAATGAAAGGGACATAGGCAACCTTACAGAAAAAGAATTCAGAATAATGATAGTGAAGATGATCCAGGACCTTGGAAAAAGGATGGAGGCAAAGATTGAGAAGATGCAAGAAATGTTTAACAAAGACCTAGAAGAATTACAAAACAAACACCTAGAAGAATTAAAGAACAAACAAACAGAGATGAACAATACAGTAACTGAAATGAAAATACACTAGAAAGAATCAATAGCAGAATAACTGAGGCAGAAGAACGGAAAAGTGACCTGGAAGACAGAATGGTGGAATTCACTGCTGCGGAACAGAATAAAGAAAAAAGAATGAAAAGAAATGAAGACAGCCTAAGAGACCTCCGGGAAAACATTAAACACACCAACATTCACATTATAGGGGTCCCAGAAGGTGAAGAGGGAGAGAAAGGACCCGAGAAAATATTAGAAGAGATTATAGTCGAAAACTTCCCTAACATGGGAAAGGAAATAGCCACCCAAGTCCAGGAAGCACAGAGAGTCCCAGGAAGGATAAACCCAAGGAGAAGCACACCGAGACACATAGTAATCAAATTGACAAAAATCAAAGACAAAGAAAAATTATTAAAAGCAACAAGGGAAAAATGATAAATAACAAACAAGGGAACTCCCATAAGGTTAACAGCTGATTTCTCAGCAGAAACTCTACAAGCCAGAAGGGAGTTGCGTGATATATTTAAAGTGATGAAAGGGAAGAACCTACAACCAAGATTACTCTACCCAGCAAGGATCTCATTCAGATTCAGCAGAGAAATCAAAAGCTTTACAGAGAAGCAAAAGGTAAGAGAATTCAGCACCACCAAACCAGCTCTACAGCAAATGCTAAAGGAACTTCTCTAAGTGGGAAACACAATAGAAGAAAAGGACCTACAAAATCAAACCCAAAACAATTATGAAAATGGTAGTAAGAACACACATATAGATAATTACCTTAAATGTGAATGGATTAAATGCTGCAATGAAAAGACACAGGCTCACTGAATGGATAGAATATATATACTGTCTACAAGAGACCGACTTTAAACCTAGGGATACATACAGACTGAAAGTGAGGGGATGGAAAAAGATATTCCATGCAAATGAAAATGAAAAGAAAGCTAGAGTAGCAATACTCATATCAGATAATACAGACTTTAAAACAAAGAATGTTACAAGAGACAAGGAAGGTCACTACATAATGATCAAGGGATCAATCCAAGAACAATATATAACAAATATAAATACACCCAAAATAGGAGCACCTCAATACATAAGGCAAACGCTAACAGCCATAAAAGGGGAAATTGACAGTAACACAGTAATAGTGGGGGATTGTAACACCTCACTTACACCAATGAACAGATCATCCGGACAGAAAATTAATAAGGAAACGCTTTAAATGACACAATAGATCAGATAGATTTAATAATTTTAGGACATTCCATCCAAAAACAGCAGATTACATTTTTTCTCAAGTGCACACGGAATGTTCTACAGGATAGATCACATCTTGTGTCACAAATCAAGCCTCAGTAAATTAAGAAAATTAAAATCATACCAAGCATCTTTTCCAACCACAAGACTATGAAATTAGAAATCAGTGACAGGGAGAAAAACATAAAAAACACAAACACATGGAGGCTAAACAATACGTTACTAAATAACCAAGAGATCACTGAAGAAATCAAAGGGAATTAGAAAATACCTAGAGAAAAATGACAACCAAAACATGACGATCCAAAACCTGTGGCATGTGGCAAAAGCAGTTCTAATAGGGAAGTTTATAGCAATAAACTCCTACCTCAAGAAACAAGAAAAAACTCAAATAAACTATCTAATCTTACACGAAAAGGAACTAGAGAAAGAAGAACACACAAAACCCGAAGTTAGTAGAAGGAAAGAAATCATAAAGATTAGAGTAGAAATAAATGAAATAGGAACAAAGAAAACAATAGCAAAGATCAATAAAACTAAAAGCTGGTTCTTTGAGAAGATAAAATTGATAAACCATTAGCCAGACTCGTCAACAAAAAGGGGGAGAGGACTCAAATGAATAAAATTAGAAATGAAAAAGGAGAACTTGCAATGGACACTGCAGAAATACAAAGCATCCTAAGAGACTACTACAAGCAACGCTGTGCCAATAAAATGGACAACCTGGAAGAAATGAATAAATTCTTAGAAAGGTATAACCTTTCCAAACTGAACCAGGAAGAAATAGAAAATATGAACAGACCAATCACAAGTAATGAAATTGAAACTGTGATTAAAAATCTTCCAACAAACAGAAGTCCAGGACCAGATGCCTTCACAGGTGAATACTATCAAACATTTAGAGAAGAGCTAACACCCATCTTTCTCAAACTCTTCCAAAAACTTGCAGAGGAAGGAACACTCCCAAACGCATTCTATGAGGCCACCATCACCCTGATACCAAAACCAGACAAAGATACTACAAAAAAAGAAAATTACAGACCAATATCACTGATGAATATAGATGCAAATATCCTCAACAAAATACTAGCAAACAGAATCCAACAATACATTAGAAGGATCACACACCATGATCAAGTGGGATTTATCCCAGAGGTGCAAGGATTCTTCAGTATACGCAAATCAATCAATGTGATACACCATATTACCAAACTGAAGAATAAAAACCATGTGATCATCTCAATAGATGCAGAAAAAGCTTTTGAGAAAATTCAACACCCATTTATGATAAAAGTTCTCCAGAAAGTGGGCATAGACGGAACCTACCTCAACATAATAAAGGCCATATACGACAACCCCCCCAGCAAACATCATTCTCAATGGTAAAAAACTGAAAGCATTTCCTCTAAGATCAGGAACAAGACAAAGATGTCCACACTTTTTTTTTCACTTTTTTTTTCTTTTCTTTTTTAGGAAGTCTTAGCCATGGCAATCAGAGAAGAAAAAGAAATAAAAGGAATCCAAATATGAAAAGAAATAAAACTGTCACTGTTTGCAGATTACATGATACTATGCACAGATAATCCTAAAGATGCCACCAGAAAACTACTAGAGCTAATCAATGAATTTGGTACAGTTGCAGGATACAAAATTAATACACAGAAATCTTTTGTATTCCCGTACACTAACAATGAAAGATCAGAAAGAGAAATCAAGGAAACAACCCCATTCACCACTGCAACAAAAAGAATAAGATACCTAGGAATAAACCTACCTAAGGAGGTAAAGGACCTGTACTCAGAAAACCATAAGAGGGCTTCCCTGGTGGCACAGTTGTTAAGAATCTGCCTGCCAATGCTGGGGACATGGGTTCGAGCCCTGGTCTCGGAAGAGCCCACATGCTGTGGAGCAACTAGGCCCATGTGCCACAACTACTGAAGCCCATGCTCCTAGAGCCCGTGCTCCACAGAAAGAGAAGCCACCACAATGAGAAGCCCATGCACCGCAACGAAGAGTAGCCCCCACTCACTGTGACTAGAGAAAGCCCGCGTACAGCAACAAAGACCCAATGCAGCCAAAAATAATAAATAAAATAAAATAAATTTATTTTTTAAAAAAGGTGCCATCCCTGCAGGTCCAAAAAAAAAAAGGAAAACCATAAGACACAGATGAAAGAAATCATAGATGACACACACAGGACTTCCCTGGTCGTACAGTGGTTAAGAATCTGCCTGCCAATGCAGGGGACACGGGTTCAAGCCCTGGTCCAGGAAGATCCCACATGCTGCAGAGCAGCTAAGCCCATGCGCCATAACTACTGAACCTGTGCTCCAGAGCCCGCGAGCCAAAACTACTGAGCCTGTGTGCCACAACTACTGAAGCCCACACGCCTAGAGCCCGTGCTCTGCAGCAAGAGAAGCCACCGCAATGAGAAGCTGGCGCACCGCAACGAAGAGCAGCCCCCACTCACCACAACTAGAGAAAAGCCCGCACACAGCAACGAAGATCCAACACAGCCATAAATAAGTTAAAAAAAAATTAATTAATAAAACATAAGAAAAAATGACACAAACAGATGGAGAGATATACCATGTTCTTGGATTGGAAGAATCAATATTGTGAAAACGACTATACTTTCCAAAGCAATCTACAGATTCAATGCAATCCCTATCAAGTTACCAATGGAATTTTTTACAGAACTAGAACAAAAAAATCTTAAAATTTGTATGGGGACACAAAAGACCCCAAATAGCCAAAGCAATCTTGAGCAGAAAAAATGGAGTTGGAGGAATCAGACTTGCTGACTTCAGACTGTACTACAAAGCTACAGTAATCAAGACAGTATGGTACTGGCACAAAAACAGAAATATAGATCAATGGAACAGGATAGAAAACTCAGAAATAAACCCACGCACCTATGGTCAACTAATCTATGACAAAGGAGGCAAGGATATACAGTGGAGAAAAGACAGTCTCTTCAATAAGTGGTGCTGGGAAAACTGGACAGCTACATGTAAACGATGAAATTAGAACACACCCTAACACCATACACCAAAATAAACTCAAGCGGATTAAAAACCTAAATGTAAGACCGGACACTATAAAACTCTTAGAGGTAAACATAGGAAGAACACTCTTGGACATAAATCACAGCAAGATCTTTTTTGACCCACCTCCTAGAGTAATGGAAATAAAAACAAAAATAAACAAGTGGGACCTAATGAAACTTAAAAGTTTTTGCACAGCAAAGGAAATATAAACAAGACAAAAAGGCAACCCTCAGAATGGGAGAAAATATTTGCAAACGAATCAATGGACAAAGGATTCATCTCCAAATTATATAAACAGCTCATGCAGCTCAATATTAAAAAAACAAACAACCCAATCAGAAAATGGGCAGGAGACCTAAATAGACATTTCTCCAAAGAAGACATATAGATGGCCAAGAGGCACATGAAAAGCTGCTCAGTATCACTAATTATTAGAGAAATGCAAATCAAAACTACAATGAGGTATCACCTCACACCAGTTAAAATGGGCATCATCAGAAAATCTACAAACAACAAATGCTGGAGAGGGTGTGGAAAAAAGGGAACCCTCTTGCACTGTTGGTGGGAATTTAAATTGATAGAGCCACTATGGAGAACAGTATGGAGGTTCCTTAAAAAACTAAAAATAGAATTACCATGTGATCCAGCAATCCCACTACTGGGTATATACCCAGAGAAAACCATAATTCAAAAAGACACATGCACCCCAATGTTCATTGAAGCACTATTTACAATAGCCAGGTCATGGAAGCAACCTAAATGCCCATCGACAGACGAATGGATAAAGGAGATGTGGTATATATATACAATGGAATATTACTCAGCCATAAAAAGGAACAAAATTGGGTCATTTGTTGAGACGTGGATTGATCTAGCGACTGTCATACAGAGTGAAGTAAGTCAGAAAGAGAAAAACAAATATCGTATGTTAACTCATGTATGTGGAACCTAGAAAAATGGTACAGATGAACCAGTTTGCAGGGCAGAAGTTGAGACACAGATGTAGAGAACAAACTTAGGGACACCAAGGGGGGAAAACTGCGGTGGGGTGGGGATGGTGGTGTGCTGAATTGGGCGATTGGGATTGACATGTATACACTGATGTGTATAAAATTGATGACTAATAAGAACCTGCAGTGTAAAAAACCAAACAAACAACAAAAAAAACAACTGATACTAAACTTTCTTTGGGTTATTTGTATGGAAATATGTTAATGTAAATGTTTCAGACATTACATGAAATTTCTAAAACTCTTTTATGTTCTGGTATAATGTTATAAGTCATAAATCTAGTTATTACTTTAAAAAGTATATCTCAGAAATAACTAATTTTTCTTGTCAATTGCATTATTATGAACTTTCATCAAATCTTTAACCATGGTCATTTTTAAGTCTTTTGTCATTTACAGACAGTTCTGGGTGTACTCTGATGCTTTTGCAAAAATGTTCCTATAAAAGGGTTTCATCTTCAAGTAATTCATGGAAAAGACTCTGACGAGTACAGGTTTCTGGTAACTGAGTATACTGCAGAACTGAATGAATAAGCATTTTCAGAACTCTAATGGAAAACTGATGAATTCATAAAAGTTCTAACAAAAGATCAAGATGAAAAAAATTAATTACATGGGACTGAGTGAACTGATGAGGATGATTATAATTTTTGTGACTTTCTGTTTGAAAAAAAAAAATCCCCCCCCCAAAAAAAGAAAATCTACAGACAACAATTGCTGGAGAGGGTGTGGAGAAAAGGGAACCCTCTTGCACTGTTGGTGGAAATGTAAATTAATACAGCCACTATAGAGAACAGTTTGGAGGTTCTGTTCAACTAAAAATAGAATTACCATATGACCCAGCAATCCCAGTACTGGGCATATACCCAGAGAAAACCATAGTTCAAAAAGACACATGCACCCCAATGTTCACTGCAGCACTATTTACAATAGCCAGGTCATAGACCAACCCAAATGTCCATCAACAGATGAATGGATAAAGAAGATGTGGTACATATATACAATGGAATATTACTCATCCATAAGAAGGAGTGAAATTGGGTCTTTTGTAGAGACATGGATGAACCTAGAAACTGTCATACAGAGTGAAGTAAGTCAGAAGAGAAAAACAAATGTTGTATATTAACGCATATATGTGGAGTCTAGAAAAATGGTACAGATGAACCAGTTTCCAAGGCAGAAATAGAGACACAGATGTAGAGAACAAACCTATGGAGACCAAGGGGGGAAAGTGGGGGTGTGGGATGAATTGGAAGATTAGGATTGACATATATACACTAATATGTATAAAATCGATAACTAATAAGAACCTGCTGTATAAAAAAATAATGAAATTCAAAAAAATGTCTACAGAATAACTTGAAAAACAAAAAAGACACTTCCTTTCATAAGCACATTTCTCTCATCTAAACATCTCTGAACTCATTTACAAGATCGTGAGACTTCTACATGTATAGTGATTACCTATAATGTTTATTTTATTTCTATCATATTTTTCCTGATTTCTACTCACCCTGCTCTTACTTTACCTTTTTTGCCTTTTTCTTGTCTTGTAGTAGACCAAATCCTGATACTTCTTCATCTTTGCTTCTGGAATACTCTATAGTCATGTCATCCAACAAATATAATGTGAGCCACATATGTAAGTCTAAAGTTAAAAAAGATAAAATTAATTAGTTCATATATGTTATTTCACAGTGTATCCAAAGTGTTAGTGATTCAATGTGTGATCAATAACCATTTTACTTTGTTTTATTGTATTAAGACCTGAAATATGGTGTGTATTTTACTCTTACAGGACATCTCAATCTGAACCAGCCACCTTTCAATGCTTAATAACTCCATGTGGCTAGTGCCTGCCATACTGGACAATGTAAGTCTAAAATTTATTCTCCTTTGTCAGCCTTAGGAAAACTAGGGTAATTTAAAAATACCCATTTGGAAATGGAACAAAAAAAGAACAACAATTAACTGTCAATAAACATTACAGTTTTCCTAAGCTTGGGTTATCTATTCAGGAATTATTCCTCAGGCAAGATCAAAGTGTTCATAACGTGCCAATTATTGCACATTAAATCAGCAAAATTGTTATGTGCTCCTAAAATCAGGAGCTCTAAATCACTACAGAGAGTAGAGAATGTATTCACTAGAAGATAGGATCTAAGACTTTTTTCCCTGTTTTTAAAATTAGCAATCCAAAGTCTTTCAGTTCAATATCAATAAAAATATAACACTGGCATAAATTGAAGAAAACATGATATCATTTAATAATTTTTGACATCAGTTTTCCAGTGAACATGATAAATACCCCCAGTGACAGCACTATTCTTCACTCTGTGAATGCAGAGTGAATAAAGGACACAGACTAACTTATCATACTCTGGATGGCCTCTACCTACTGCCAAACCATTGCATGTGCATGCCTTGATCACATGCAAACTTCTCTAAAACACTCAACTAGTGGCTGGGGAGGTTATAGTTCTACTGCCAAAGTTCTAATTGAACTAATTTCAATGTAAATATTGGACCTATCTTATCTCCTCATTTTGGCTAGCTTCATAAAGAGAAAAAATCAACTATTGAAATAATTCAGTTCAGTGTTGAAAGAACTTATTTCAAACTGTCAGCGCAATTGTTCAAAATGTTCCCCACATAAATCAGTTTAAATGAGCCTGTTTAAAATAACCAAAACTGTGCCTCAATTTCCAGCAACTTGAAACACATAGATTTTTTCTCTTTCCTTTTAGAAGTTATACTTCTAGTGGAGAAAAATTATTTACACCATTTCTTATCATGTAAGATAGATTTAATCTAAGTATAAATAATTTAAAACTTTAAATAATCCTCTCCCAATTCATTTTGATTTCTTTTTCTTCTTTTTTTGGCTTTTGTGTGACATGCATATATATATATATATATATATATATATATATATATATGTTTCAGGTGAACAGCATTGTAATTCAACATCTGTATATACTACAAAATGATTACCCCCACAAGCCTAGTTATCATCCTTCATCGTACAGTTGACCCCCTTCACCCATTTCACCCACCCACCCCCAATCCTCTTGCCTCTGGTAACCATTAGTGTGTTTTCTGTATTCATGAGTTTGTTTTTGTTTTATTTTGTTTGTTCTTTGGGGTTTTTTTTATACTCCATATATGAGTGAAATCATATAGTATTTGTATTTCTCCATCTGAATTATTTCACTTAGCATAATATCTTTAAGGTCTATCCATGTTATCATAAATGGCAGGATTTCATTTTTATGGCTGAATAATATTCCATTTTATGTAAACATATACACCATGTCTTCTTTATCCATTCATCCATCAATGGACACTTAGGTTGTTACCAGATTTGGGCTATTGTAAATAATGCTGCAGTGAACATAAGGTGCATATATCTTTTTGAATTAGTGTTTTCATGTTCTTCAGTTAAATACCCAGAAGTAGAATAGCTTGGTCATATGGTAGTTCTATTTTTAATTTTCTGAGGCATCTCCATACCATTTTCTATAGTGGCTTCACCAATTTATATTCCCACCAGCAGTGTATGAGTGTTCACTTTTCTCTGAATTCTCTCCAACATTTGTTGTTTCTTGTCCTTTCCATAACTGCCATTCTAACAGGTGTGAGCTTGATATCTCACTGTAGATTTGACTTGCACTTCCCTAATAATTAGACATCGAACATCTTAGATGTTGAGCATCTTTTCATGTGTCTCTTGACCACCTGTATGTCTTCTTTGACAAAATGTCTATTCATAGTCTCTGTACATTTTTTAATCAGAATGTTTGTTTGTTGTTGAGTTGTATGAGTTCTTTATATATTTTGAATATTAACCCCTTATCACATATATGATTTGCAATTATCTTCTCCCTTTCAGTAGGTTGCCTTTTCATTTAGATGATGGTTTCCTTCACTGTGCAGAACTTTTTCAGTTTTAGTTTGATGTTGCCCCATTCTCATTTGCTTATTTTTACTTTTTTTCCCTTTCCTTTGGAGTCACATTCAAAAAAAAAACAACTCTAAGTCCCATGTCAGTGAAGTGACTACCTATGTTTTCTTCAAGGACTGTTATGATCTCAAGTCTTACATTTAAGTCTTAAATTCATTTTGAGTGAGTTTTTTTGTATAATGTAAGATAGTGATCTAATTTCATTCCTTTTCATGTGGCTGTCCAGTTTTCCTAACACCATGTTTTGAAAACACTGTTCGTCTCCATTGTAAGTTCTTTACTCCTTTGCCATAAATTAGTTGTTCTTATATGTGTGGGTTTATTTCTGGGCTTTCAGTTTTGTTTCATTGATCTGTATGACTGTTTATGTGCCAGAATATGTTGTTTTGATTACTATACCTTTATAGTAATCAGGGAGTTTGATACCTCCAGCTTTGTTCTTCTTTCTCAAGATTGTTTTGGCTATTCAGGATCTTTTTGTGGTTTCATACAAATATTAGAATTATTCACTCTGGTTCTGTGAAATGTGCCATTGGAATTTTGAAAAGGATTGCACTGAATTTGTATGTTGCTTTGGGTAGTATGGACATTTTAACAATACTGAGTCTTCCAATCCACAACCAGGAAATTTCTTTCTATTTATTTGTGTCTTCTTCAGTTTCTTTCGTCGGTGTCTTATACTTTTCAGAGTACAGGTCTTTCACCTCCTTGGTTAAATTTATTCCTAGGTATTTTATTCTTTTTGATTTAGTGGTAAATGGGACTTTTAAAAATTTCTCTTTCTGATAGTTTGTTATTCCTGTATAGAAATGCCACAGATTTCTGTATACTTATTTTGTATCCTGTGACTTTACAGGATTCATTTATTAGTTCTAACGGCTTTTTGTTGGAGTCTTTAGGGTTTCTAGATATAGTGTGATGTCATCTGCAAATAGTGACAGTTTTACTTCTTCCTGATTTGGATGCCCTTTATTTCTTTTTCTTGCCTAATTGCTCTGGCTAGGACTTCCAATACTATGTTAAATAAAAGTGGCAAGAGTGGGCATCCTGTCTTGTTCCTTATCTTAGAGGGAAAGCTTTGAGCTTTTCACCATTGATCATGATGTTAGCTGTGGGTTTGTCATATATGACTTCATTATGCTGAGGTACTTTCCCTTTAAACCCATTTTGTTGAGAGTTTTTTGATGAATGGATGTTGAATTTTGTCAAATGCCTTTTCTGCATCTATTGAGATGATCATATGATTTTCATACTTTATTTTGTTAAAGTGATGTATCACACCGATTGATTTACAGGTATTGAACCATCCTTGCATCCCTGGAATAAATCCCCCTTAATTATGGTGTATGATTCTTTTACTATATTGTTAGTTTTGGTTTACTAATGTTTTGTTGGAGATTATTCATCTTCAATTTTTGTAAGTTTGAGTCCTGTCCTGGACTTCGTTTGTTGGGAGATTTTTGATCACTGTTTCAATCTCCTTACTAGTAATCAGTGTATTCAAATTTTATATTTCTTCATGAGTCACCCTTACAAGAGTGTATGTTTCTAAGAATTTATCCATTTCTTCTAGGTTGTCCAATTTGTTGGTGTATAATTGTTCATAGTAGTCTCTTATGATCCTTTGTATTTCTGTGGTGTCAGTTTTAACTTCTACCCTTTCACCTCTAATTTTATTTGAGTCCTGTCTTTTTTTCTTGGTTAGTTTAGATAAAGATTGGTCAATTTTGTTTGCCTTTTCAAAGAACCAGCTCTTAGTTTTTTCTTAGTTTCCTTTTAATTTATTTGCTCTGATCTTTATTATTTTCTTCTTTATACTAATTCTGGACTTTATTCTTTTCTGTATTTTGGGGGTATAGGTAAATTGTTTATTTGGGATTTTTCTTGTTCCTGGATGTAGGCTCTATTGCTATGAACATCTCTCTTAGAGTGAAACAGAAAGAGACTCACAGACATAGAGAAGGGACTTGTGACTGCCAAGGAGGAGGGGGGATGGGGGAGGGTTGAAATGGTAGCTTGGGACTAGCAGATGCAAACTATTATATATAGAATGGATAAACAACAAGGTCCTATTGTATAGCACAGGGAACTAAATATATTCAATATCCTGTAATAAACCATAATGAAAAAGAATATAGGTACATGTATATATGCATATATAACTGAATCACTTTGCTGTACACCAGAAACTAACACAACATTGTAAGTCAACTATACTTTAATATAAATAAATAAATATTTTTTAAAAATTTAAAAGAACCATTTGCACTGCATCCCATAGACAACTATACTTTAATATAAATAAATATTTTAAAAAAATTTTAAAGAACCATTTGCACTGCATCCCATAGACTTCATGTTGTATATCTATTTTCCTTTGCCTCTAGGTATTTTTTATTTCTCCTTTGATTTCTTTGATGACTCATTGGTTTTTCAGTAGTATGTTTTTTAATCTCCATGTTATGTTTTTTCCCATTTTTTTTCTTGTGATTGGTTTCTAGTTTCATACTTTTGTAGTTGGAGAAGATGTCTGATACGATTTCAGTCTTCTTGAATATATTGATTCTTGTTTTGTGACCTAACATGTGATCTATCCTGGAGAATGTTCCATATGCACTTGAGAAGAATGTGTATTCTGCTGCTTTTGGATAGAATGTTCTGTAGATATCTGTTGAGCAATTGGGTCTATTGTGTCATTTATGTCTGATGTTTCCCTGTTGATTTTCTATCTTGATGATCTGTCCATTGATGTAAGTTGGGTGTTAAAGTCCCCTACTTTAACAAGAAATTGCTTTCAATTTCTTCCTTTAAGTCTGTTAATATTTGCTTTATATCTCTTGGTGCTCCTCTGTTGGGTGCATATACATATATAAATGTATATCTTCTTGCTGGATTGACCCTTTTATCATTATGTAATGCTCTTCTTTGTTTTTTATTATAGTCTTTGTTTTAATTCTATTTTGTCTGGTATGAGTATAGCTACTCCAGCTTTCTGTTCATTTCCATGTGCATAGAATATATTTTTCCATCCCTTCACTTTCAGTCTATATGTGCCCTTTCTTCTGAAGTAAGTATCTTATTAGCAGCATATAGATTAGTCTTTTTAAAATCCATTCGGCCACTATATGTCTTTTGAATTTAGTCCATTAACATTTAAAGTAATTATTGATAGATATGTAGTTGTTGCCATTTTGTTAATTGTTTTCTGGCTGTTTTTTGTAATTCCTCCCTATTTCTTCTCCTCTTTCTCTCTTCCCTTGTGTTTTGGTGGTTTTCTTTACTGCTATGTTTAGACTCCATTCTCATTTTCTTTTTGTATTTACTATAAGTTTTATCCTTGTGGCTGCCATGAGGTTCACATACAACACCATTTATAAGTATTAGCCTGTTTTAAGTTGGTAGTAGCTTAAATTTGAACATACTTCAAAGCTTTATCTTTTTATAGTTTAAAAATATACTTTTTATACTTGTTATACTTTTGGTGACAAATTTTACATCGTTTTATTTTATGCATCCCTTAAATAATTACTGTAATTTTAGTTATTTTTACTACTTGTGTCTTTTAACCTTCAAGCTTGCTTTATAAGTAAAAGATCAATCCACTGCCTCTTTTATGTACTTACCCTTTCCAGGGAGATTTTTACTTTTGTGTGTTTTCTAACTGTACCATTTCTTTTCAACTTAGAGAAATCCTTTTAATATTCTTGTAGGGCTGGTTTAGTGGTGATGAACCCCTTTAACTTTTGTTTGTCTGGGAAATTCTTGACCTCTCCTTCAATTCTGAGTGATAACCTTGCAGGGTAGAGAGTTTTTGTTTGGTATTTTTTTTCTTTCATCACTTTGAATATGTCATGCCACTCCCTTCTGACCTATAAAGTTTCTGCTGAAAAACCTGCCAATAGCTTTATGGGGTTTGTCTTATATGTAACAAACTGTTTTTCTCTTGCTGCTTTTAGAATTCTCTCTTTATCCTTAATTTTTAACATTTTAATTATAATGTGTTTTGGTTTGTGTCTTTTTGTGTTCATCTTATTTAGAATTCTCTGGATTTCCTGGACCTATATGTCTGTTTCCTTCCCCAGATTGGGAAAGTTTTCAGCCACTATTTCTTCAAATAATTTTTCTGGCCCTTTCTCTCTTATTCTGGGACTCCTATAATACAAATGTTACTCCACTTCATGTTGTTCCAAAGGTACCTTCAGGTAGCTTCACTTTAATAAAATTCTTTTTTCATTTTGCTGCTCTGTCTGAGTGAGTTTCATTGTTTTGTCTTCCAGCTCACTGATTTGTTCTTCTACCTCATCTATTCTGATATTGAATGCCTGTAGTGTGTTTTTCAGTTCAATTATAATTTCTGTTTGATACTTTCTTATATTTTCTATCTCTTCATTGAAGTTCTCGTTGTGTTCATCCATTCTTCTCCCAAGTTCTGTGAGCATCTTTATGACCAATACTTTGAACACTTCGTCAGGCAGATTGCTCATCTCCATTTCACTTACCTCTTTTGCTAAGGGTTTTGTCTTGTTCTTTTGATTGAAACATATTCCTCTGTCTCCTCATTTTGCCTAATTCTCTGCATTTGTTACTATGTGTTAGGTATGTCAGCTATGTCTCCCAGTTTTGAAGGACTGACCTTATTTAAAGGATGTCCTGTGGGGCTCAGAAGTGTAATCCCACCTGGCCATCAGAGCCAGGTGCTCAGAGGGTGTCTCCTATGCGTTCTGTGTGTGCCTTTCCATTATGGTAGGGCTGCAGCTGCTGCAGGGCACTGATGGGTGGGGCTATCACACAGCTGTGAGGCGCAGCTGAGGTGCAATGTGGGTGGGGCTCTCCGTGGGATGTGCTCACAGGTGATAACGGGTTAGATAAAGAATTCCAAAATGGCACTTGCACTTCCTACTCAACCTTTTTTTCTTCCATCTTTCCTTCACAGAGGTCATACCTGAACCAAAGTTCTCCCCTGAACCAAAGCCTCCTCCAGCTCCCCATTTTCCCTCATAGGCATTTTTCCCAATAAATAACTTGCACATTTAATTCCATTCTGGTGTCTTCTTCTCAGAGGAAGCAAACTAATACATCATTCTTAACTTTCTTCTAGTCATAAGATATGTCCCTTCCTCCTCCTGCCCAAGGATAGCTCATTCAACAATACTCTTGACCACAACCCCTCCTGTCATCTCAGGACCTTTTTACTCCCTCATTCTTACTTATAATACTTCTAATTTTCTTCTTGGTATACATGGTCTTTCTCAACTAAACAGCAACTACTAATACATATGCCCTGGAAACTGGACCCTTTCAGTCTGGATTTATTTAAGAAAGCAGAGCCACTTTAAAATTCCAGGAATAAAGGGTTTGCTCTAAGAATAAGGATTTATCTGAAGGATAGAAGAGCTGGGGGAACAAAGATCAGGGAATTCACCACCAAAGTTCAGAAAAAGTGAAACAGGCACTGATGACCACAATCTGCAGCACTGAGGCAACAGGTTATCTATCTAAAGTTCATGTGAAACTTGGAATTTTCAAGTTTCTCTGAAAAGTTTTCATTGACTAATTTACTCCAAAGCAATGAAGCAGGTGGTTCTCAAACAAACATAAAAAAGACTACCTCTCATTCAGGTTTGGCATTAGCAAAATCTATGACCATATGATAACCAAAATCATATGATAACCAGAGTTATCAGGGCTTACAACTAACTAGAAAACTTGTGACTGTAAGAACTCTGGAAGCCTGGGTCATTTCAGCACCTCTTTTCCTCTCTCTGCTCTCAGCTAGTTGTCCCTCATGGCCAGGACTGAGTTTCACTAGAACCTCCAAAAATGAAAGAAAGGAAACTACAAAATTATATTTCTCTTACCTAATTCAGAAAAATATGAGGAGAATGCTCCCTTTCTTAGTACTATTTTTATCAGGTCCTCAAAAAATTGTGCAAAAAAATATGATTTCTCATCACATATCTATAGCAATTAGACAGGAAATGTTAGGTTTGTTATTTCTTTATTTGAGGACAAATGGTTAAATGGCAGGAAAATGAGGTATTCATTCTGTCTTTACAAGAACCCGGGAGATCGGATTCTCTGGCAAGTGTCTAACCATCCTACTTCTACTGAAATATTTTTGTGACATATGCTAACTATCCATTGAGCCATCAGAGCCAGGTGCTCAGAGGGTGTCCCCTATGTGTTCTGTGTGTGCCTTTCCATTATGGTAGGGCTGCAGCTGCTGCAGGGCACTGATGGGTGGGGCTATCACACAGCTGTCCATTGAGTTACTTCATATTCACTTCTAAATAATTCCCCAGAAATTTAGAAATATATGTTCACTTTTCTCTCACCTATGTACAAAACATATATCCAGAGAGTTACTCAGAACTGTTAGAAATCCAAAGGTGGTATAACATGTCTGTTGTCCTGACTGAGGACATCTCAAGAAACAATCGTATTGACAGCCATAGGAGCAGAGGAGAATGCAATGCGTATATACAACAGTGCTATCACATCGGCTCAAGGACTGCAGCCTAAAGTATATTACAAGTTAGCAGAAACTCAGCTAAAATGTTTAAGAAAGGGAGCAGTCATCCAAGGAGCATTCATTTAGAAATATAACTGAGACAAAATTTCCTAGTTCATAGGATTCCTTTTTGGATACAAACTATGCATTTGTGTAAGCTGGAAAAATCTGGAAGAACGTTGCTTTCAATATCATAAACATGGTTTGTTCACATATTTGCCAAATGACCTGCGGCAAAATAGCTTCTGTAGCATCTCAGATTCCTCATTTGACTTTTAAAAATATTTATCTTAATTACCACCAATAAGGCTATTATGGAAATTAAAGGCAATCTTGTGTGTAAACTAAATACACACACACACACACACAGATTAAAATAAAGGTAAAATAATTATTATTTCTTAAAGACTATTTTTTTTTTGTTTTTTTTGCGGTACACGGGCCTTTCACTGTTGTGGCCTCTCCCGTTGCGGAGCACAGGCTCCGGACGCGCAGGCTCAGCAGCCGTGGCTCACGGGCCCAGCCGCTCCGCGGCATGTGGGATCTTCCCGGACCGGGGCACAAACCCATTTCCCCTGCATCGGCAGGCGGACTCTCAACCACTGCACCACCAGGGAAGCCCCCTAAAGACTATCTTGATTAAACCCTGAGAAAGTCAGGTTCATGCTGTTTCATAACATCATGTAATGATTAAAGTGGCAATATAATAATGTGTCCTTTCTCTTTTAATTAATTTATGTTCCTTCTCTTCTTCAAAAGTCAGCTCAAAGCTTCTACAAGAAGCTTAAGAGGGTATACAGAAATATTCAAAGATGAAATGTCATTATATCTGCAACTTATTTTGAAATGTGGCAGGGGGTGGAGTCGAGATCGTGGACCGGGAGGACGCAGAATTCGCGTCTCTGCACAACTAGGGCACCTACCAGGCACTGGTGGAGGACCATGGACACCTAAGAGGATGGGAGGAACCCCCAGCGACTGGCTAGGATGTGGGGTGTGGGGGGGGGGATGAGGAGGGAGGAGAAATGGAGGCGAGACAGGATTGGTGCCCCAGAGGGGCCGCTGGGGTGAGGAAGGGATCCCACACCCAAAGGGGGAAATTGGGGGCCATCGGGGAGGGCAGAGGATCAAAAAGGAGCGTGGCCAGGTTTTCCGTGCCCGCTTGGGCCCCCAGGAGCCTTCTGAGATCCTGGGCCTGATCCTCTGCCCACTGAGGTCCCCTCCAGCCACGCAGGTCCTGAGGGAGTGGGAGGGAGGGAAGGGGGAGCAAAAGTAAAGGCCGGATCTACAGGACCGGCACCCCTGAGGGAAGGCTGGGGGAGGCGAGGAGTTCCTACGCCAAGTGGGACCCACCCCCAGTTAGCAGTCCAGCAGTGCGGGGAAGACCCTGGGGGAGACAGTGGGGGTGGGGTGCGAAGGAACAGACGGGAACGGGGCCAGTGCCTTCCCTGTCCACTTAGGAACTGGGTAGCCTGTTAGGTTCTGGGGCCTAATCCTCTGCCCTTGAAGCCTCCCTCCTACCATGCAGAGCCCAAGCCCCGCAGGCCCCTACCTCTACACTCAGAGACACCCTCTGAGACCCTCTCCAACTGCACTGACCCTAAACCCCAGCCTCAAACCCTCACCCAGGGCCTTACCTCCAAACTCCAGAACGCCACACTCCAGAAGACCCCCTTTGGACGTGCTGCCTCTCCTCTTACACACAGGTCCTAAGCAGAGGCCCTGCCCCATGCTTGAACATCACCCCACCTAGGACCCGCCCCCAAGGCCTTTTTCAGCTGCGTGGGTCCTCAGCCTAGGCCCCACCCCATGCTCAAACGTCACCCCCTCCCCACTGCCTAGGGCCCACCCCATCCTAAACCCAGCCCCTGCCTAAGTTCTACTCCTTGCCTAAACTCCACCCCCCATATCCAAGGCCTTTTTTTTTTTCTTTCTTTTTCTTCTTTTAGGTTAGGGTTCTGTTTCAACTTGTTGTTGATTCATTTATATTTTTTCTAATAAATCTTTTATTTTTCTAATTTTATTTTATTCTTTATACTTTGTTATTGTTCTGCTCCTTTTGGCTTGTTCCCCTGTTGTTTGTTTTTTTTCTTTTTTCTGCTGTGGTTTTGTTTTACCTTGTTGCAGTTGTTTCAATTATATTTTTATTTTTCCTAATATATTTTTTATCTTTCCAATTTTATTTTATTTTTTATTCTTTGCTATTGTACTGCTCTATTTTTCTTTCTTTTTTTTTTTTTTTTTTTGCTGCGCCGCATGGCTTGTGCGATTTTGGTACCCAGCCAGAGGTCAGGCCCAAGCTCCTATGGTGGGAGCGCCGAGTCTAAACCACTGGACTAAGAGAGAACCTCAGACCCAGGGAATATTGATAAGAGTGAGGCTTCCCGGAGGTCCTCATCTCAGCACCAAGATCTGGCTCTACCCAACTGCCTTCAAACTCCAGTGCTGGAGGCCTCAGGCCAAACAACCAGTAAGACAGGAATACAGCCCCACCCACCAAAAAAAAAAAAAAAAAAAAAAATGAAATGACCAAAAAAAATGTTACAGATGAAGGAGCAAGGTAAAAACCCACAAGACCAAATAAATGAAGATGAAATAGGCAACCTATCTAAAAAAGAATTCAGATTAATGATAGTAAGGATGATCCAGAATCTCAGAAACAGAAGGGAGAAAATACAAGAAATGTTTGACAAGGATCTAGAAGAACTAACAAGCAAACAGTGATGATCAACACAATAACTGAAATTTAAAGTACTCTAGAAGGAATCAATAGCAGAATAGAGGAGGCAGAAGAATGGATAAGTGACCTGGAAGACAGGATGGTGGATATAACTGCTATGGAGCAGAATTGAGAAAAAAGAATGAAAATAATTGAGGACAGTCTCAGAGACCTCTGGGACAACATTAAATGCACCAACATTCGAATTATAGGGGTCCCAGAAGAAGAAGAGAAAAAGAAAGGGTCTGAGAAAATATTTGATTATAGTTGAAAACGTCCCTAACGTGGGAAAGGAAACAGTCAATCAAGTCCAGGAAGTGCAGAGAGTCCCATAGAGGATAAACCAAGGAGAAACACACCGAGACACATATTAATCAAACTGTCAAAAATTAAATACAAAGAAAAAATATTAAAAGCAGCAAGAGAAAAGCAACAAATAACATACAGGGGAGTCCCCATAAGGTTATCGGCTGATCTTTCAGCAGAAACTCTGCAAGCCAGAAGGGAGTGGCAGGACATATTTAAAGTGATGAAAGGGAAAAACCTACAACCAAGATTACTCCATCCTGCAAGGATCTCATTCAGATTCAATGGATAAATCAAAAGCTTTACAGATAAGCAAAAGCTACAAGAATTCAGCACCACCAAACCAGCTTTACAGCAAATGCTAAGGGAACTTATCTAAGTGGGAAACACAAGAGAAGAAAAAGACCCACAAAAACAGGCACAAATCAAAAAGAAAATGGTAATAGGAACATACATATCGATAATCACCTTGAATGTAAATGAATTAAATGCTCCAACCAAAAGACACAGACTGGATGAATGGATACAAAACAAAAAGACCATATATATGCTGTCTAAAAGAAACCGACTTCAGACCTAGGGACACATACAGACTGAAAGTGAGGGTATGGAAAAAGATATTCCATGCAAATGGAAATCACAAGCTGGAGTAGCAATATTCATATCAGATAAAATAAACTTTAAAATAAAGAATGTTACAAGAGATAAGAAAGGATGCTACATAATGATCAAGGGAGCAATCCAAGAAGAAAACATAACAATTACAAATATTTATGCACCCAACATAGGAGCACCTCAATACAAAAGGCAAATTGTAACAGCCATAAAAGGAGAAATCAACAGTAACACAGTAATAGTGGGAGATTTTAACACCCCACTTACAGCAATAGACAGACCATCCAGACAGAAAGTTAATAAGGAAACACAAGCTTTAAATGACACAATAGGCCAGATAGACTTAATTGATATTTTTAGGACATTACACCTGAAAGCAGAAGAATAAACTTTCTTATCAAGTGCACATGGAACATTCTCCAGAATAGGTCACATCTTGGGTCACAAATCAAGCCTTGGAAAATTTAAGAAAATTGAAATTTTATCAAGTATCTTTTCCAACCACAACTCTATAGGTTAGAAATCAGTTACAGGAAAAAAAAAGTAAAAATCACAAATACATGGAGCCTAAACAGTGTGCTGCTAAATAACCAAGAGATCGCTGAAGAAATCAAAGAAGAAATTCAAAAATACCTAGAAACAAATGACAATGAAGACACGACAATCCAAAACCTATGGGACACAGCAGAGGCAGTTCTAAGAGGGAAGTTCATAGTAATTCCTGCTCACCTCAAGAAACAAGAAAAATCTCACATAAACAATCTAACCTTACACCTAAAGCAACTAGAAAAAGAAGAACAAAGAAAACCCAAAGTTAGTAGAAGGAAGAAATCATAAGTATCAGAGCAGAGAAAAACAAAATAGAAATGAAGAAAACAATAGGAAAGATCAATAAAACTAAAAGTTGGTTCTTTGAGATGATAAACAAAATTGATAACCTTTAGCCAGACTCATCAAGAAAAAAACAACCCAAATCAATAAAATTAGAAATGAAAAAGGAGAACTTACAATGGACACCACAGAAATACAAAAGATCATAAGAGACTATGACAAGCAGCTATATGCCAATAAAATGGACAACCAGGAAGAAATGGACAAATTCTTGGAAAAGTACAACCTTCCAAGATCAAACCAGGAAGAATTAGAAAATATAAACAGACCAATCACAGGTAATGAAATTGAAACCAAAATTAAAAATCTTCCAACAAACAGAAGTCCAAGACCAGATGGCTTCACAGGCAAATTCTGTCAAACATTTAGAGAAGAGTTAATACCTATCCTTCTCAAACTCTTCCAAAAAATTACAGAGGGAGAGACACCCCCAAACGCCTGCTATGAGGCCACTATCACCATGCTACCAAAACAGATAAAGATATCACAAAAAAAGAAAATTATAGACCAATATCACCAATGAACATAGATGCAAAAATCCTCAACAAGACACTAGCAAACAGAATCCAACAACACATTAAAAGGATCATACACCATGATCAAGTGGGATTTACCCCAGGGATCCAAGGATCCTTCAATATATGCAAAACAATCAATATGATACACTATATTAACAAATTAAAGAATAAAAACCATATGATCATCTCAATAGAGGCAGAAAAAGCTTTTGACAGAATTCAACACACATTTGTGATAAAAACTCTCCAGAAAGTGAGCAGAGAGGGAACCTACCTCAACATAATAAAAGCCATATATGACAAACCCCCAGCAAACATCATTCTCAATGGTGAAAAACTGAAAGCTTTTCCTCTAAGATCAGGAACATGAAAAGGATGTCAACTCTTGCCACTATTATTCAACATAGTATTGGAAGTCCTAGCCACAGCAATCAAAGAAGAAAAAGAAATAAAAGGAATAGAAATTGGAAAACAAGAAGTAAAACTGTCACTGTTTGCCAATGACATGATACTATACATAGAAAATCCTAAAGATGCCACCAGAAAACTACTAGAACTAATCAGTGAATTTGATAAAGTTGCAGGATACAAAATTAATGCACAGAAATCTCTTGCATTCCTATACACTAGCAATGAAAAATCAGAGAAATTAAGCAAACAATCCCATTTACTATTGCAACAAAAAGAATAAAATACCTAGGAATAAACCTACCTAAGGAGACAAAAGTCCTTATTCAGAAAACTATAAAACACTGATGAAAGAAATCAAAGGTAACATAAACAGATGGAGAGGTATACTATGCTCCTGGATTGGAAGGATCAGTATTGTTAAAATGACTATACTACCCAAAGCAATCTACAGGTTCAATGCAATCCCTATCAAGTTACCAATGGCATTTTTCACAGAACTAGAAGAAGAAATTTTACAATTTGTATGGAAACACAAAAGACCCCGAATAGCCAAAGCAATCTTAAGCAAGAAAAACGGAACCGGAGTAATCAGATTCCCTGACTTCAGACTATACTACAAAGCTACAGTAATCAAGACAGTAGGGTACTAGCACAAAAACAGGAATATAGATCAATGGAACAGGATAGAAAGCCCAGAGCACATATGGTCACCTTATCTTTGACGCACATATGGTCACCTTATCTTTGACAAAGGAGGCAAGTATATACAATGGAGAAAAGACAGCCTCTTCAATAAGTGATGCTGGGGAAAATGGACAGCTACATGTAAAAGAATGAAGTTAGAACACTCCCTAACATCATACACAAAAATAAACTCAAAATGGATTAAAGACCTAAATGTAAGGCCTGACACTATAAAACTCTTAGAGGAAAGCATAGGCAGAACACTGTATGACATAAATCACAGCAAGATCCTTTTTTTTTTTTTTTTTGCAGTATGCGGGCCTCTCACTGTTGCGGCCTCTCCCGTTGCAGAGCACAGGCTCCAGACACGCAGGCTCAGCAGCCATGGCTCACGGGCCTAGCCGCTCCACGGTATGTGGGATCTTCCCAGACCGGGGCACGAACCTGTATCCCCTGCATCGGCAGGTGGACTCTCAACCACTGTGCCACCAGGGAAGCCCAGCAAGACCCTTTTTGACCCACTTCCTAGAGTAAGGGAAATAAAAACAAAAATAAAGGGGACCTAATGAAACTTCAAAGCTTTTGCAAAGCAAAGGAAACCATAAACAAGACAAAAAGATAGCCCTCCGAATGGGAGAAGATATTTGCAAATGAAGAAACTGACAAAGGATTAATCCCCCAAATATACAAGCAGCTCATGCAGCTCAATATCACAAAACAAACAACCCAATCCAAAAATGGGCAGAAGACCTAAATAGACATTTCTCCAAAGAAGACATACAGATGTCCAACAAATAAAAGATGCTCAACATCACCAATCATTAGAGAAATGGAAATCAAAACCATAATGAGGTATCACCTCACACCAGTCAGAATTGCCATCATCAAAAAATCTACAAACAATAAATGCTGGAGAGGGTGTGGAGAAAAGGAAACCCTCCTGCACTGTTGGTGGGAATGTAAATTGATACAGCCACTATGGAGAACAGTATGGCAGTTCCTTAAGAAACTAAAACTAGAGCTACTATATGACCCAGCAATCCCACTCCTGGGCATATACCCTGAGAAAACTATAATGCAAAAATATACGTGTACCACAATGTTCATTGCAGCACTATGTACAATAGCCAAGACATGGAAGCAACCTAAATGTCCATCAACAGATGAATAAAAGATGTGGCACATATATACAGTGGAATATTACTCAGCCATAAAAAGGAATGAAATTGAGTTATTTGCAGTGAGGTGGATGGACCTATAATCTGTAATACAGGGTGAAATAAGTCAGAAAGGGAAAATCAAATACCATATGCTAATGCATATTTATGGAATTTTAAAAAGTGGTACTGATGAACCTAGTGGAAGGGCAGGAATAAAGATGCAGATGTAGAGAATGGATTTGAGGGCATGGGGGGTAAGGGGGGTAAGTTGGGATGAAGTGAGAGAGTAACATTGACCTATATACACTACCAAGTGTAACATGGATGGCTAGTGGGAAGCTGCTGCATAGCACAAGGAGATCAACTAGATGCTTTGTTACGACAACCTAGAGGGATGGGGTAGGGAGGGTCGGAGGGAGGCTCAAGAAGGAGGGGATATGGGGATATATGTATACATATAGCTGATTCACTTTGTTGTACAGCAGAAACTGACCCAACATTGTAAAGCATTTATACTCCAGTAAAGATGCGGAAAAAAAAATGTGGCAAAATGTTAAAAGTGGGGATCTTAGGTAAGGATGCTTATTAAACTATTTGTTTAACTTGTCTCCAAGTTAAAACATTTTCAAAATAAAAAGTTGATGCAGGAAGCAGAATACATTCTCTCTCTCACTTCAGTCCTTCACATAGCTGTTCTTTCTCCTAGCACAGTATTTCCCTTCACCCTCTTTGTCCAGAATTGATTACAGTGGTGAAGTTTAGAGCCGTAGATCCTGATTCTGCCACATTCAAGGGGTTATTGGACTTCTGAAATGTTATTTTATCTTTCTGAGCCTCAGTTTTCTTATTTGTAAAACAAGAATTTTAATAGTATTGAGTCCAAAGACATATAGTTGATAGTACCTAACTCATGAATTTATTTACTTTAGAACTATGCAAAGTAGCTTCAGTAACCTTTTGGGCTTCAACTTTCTTACTTGTAAGTGAAGAACAATGACACCTCATAGAATTGTTGTGAAGATGAGTAGAGATGATAACTGAAAATATTTTGCAAACTGCAAAGTTCTATTATGATTATTATTATTAATTTATGAATTTTAAGTGCCTAATATCATACCAGCCACATGGTATGGGCTTAGAAATAATTATGAATAGGTTTTTGAATTTTTAGTAAAAAACTTTTTCTACAGTAACCTGTTAGATTGGATCACTGCTCTGTTCCCCTCAGCAGTTGTGTACCATTTGTATGGTGTGAATTTGTTGCTCATGTACTGATGTCTCTAGATGTTAACAGCATCTGTTGGGAGGAAATCCAATATTGGTCACTGTGGGGATCCTACCACTCCTTTAATAGTGTACAAGATCCCTAATATTTATATAATTTGGTAAAAGTGAGGAAGATCTTCTGATGTTCAGTCCATTATGATCACTACTGAGATGCCCACTGTCCAAGTCTACACGGTCCACATCAGTGAGTTGGTTAAGTGTCTGCACCTTCTGAGGCAAATTTCACCACTGGGACATTTACCACCCAACTAAGGGAACACTGAGTGTCCGGTCCCCAGGCATGCACACAGTCAACTCCATCAGGCCAGTGCACTGATCATCACAGAACCCACCACCTCTCAGTCCTTCTAGTCTTGATAAATCCAACCCTCTTGCCAAGGTAAGCCCACATCTCTCTCTTACTCTGGCAAAGCAAATGCTTCCTTTCCCTCCCCACTCAGTACAGGTTTGGTTAATATCAGTGGACCTGACACACTGAGAACACAAAGAGCTGGCTGGACATCCACAAAGGCAATAGGGGAAGTCATCTTTGACTTTCTGTCTGTTCCTCCATACCAACAACAAAGATACCAAGTAATTAATCAATAACTCATCTGTGATAGTGCAGAAAATTGCACTGACTCTTGCTAGGTCATCAGGATGAACTCCTCTCCAATTTTTTGATAAGTCCATGATATGACTTAAAATAGATTTGTCATACTGGAGTCTGCAGGTGTAGTTTCAGGTATCCATGGTTCTCAGGTTTAAGAAATAGTGATTTAAGGCAAGCAAGTGATCTAAGCAAGCAGATGATATCAGGACCCTGATGGGATTTCTTCTCTGTCCAGAATTTCTATTTCAAAAGTTCAAGAACTGATTTTTAAAATAACTTTGTGTCTTTCTTTCTAGTCATCTTATTGAAAGATTTTCAAATACCTGGGATTATTGAAACACTGAATATATTGTCTTAATAGAAAAAAAATGGTATAGAGCCTGCTACACCAGATAATTAAATGTGAGTCTTTCTTCGGTTGTCATGTGTTCTTTTCTTAACTCATCACTTTCATAATCTCTGGTACCACTGCAGTTAATTAAATTCTGTTATCTAAAGATTTGGGAATGATAAAATCAAAACTAAAGGAGAATCTCTGGTTTGCTTGGCTTGGACTATAAATACCTAAGATATCAGATATGGGGGGGAAAGTAGTCATTTTAATAGGCATGAACATTTAAAAGCTAAAAGAGGATAGAATCCATTTAGTTCAATTCATATATGACAAATCAGAAAAAAGGACCAAAGACTTTTTTGTCTGAGGTCACATATTATTATTATTTGTTTTAATACAAAAACATTTCCATGAATATATCTTGAATGAGTGGACTGGTTCACTATCATCTTAGACTTTACAATTTGCATTTCCTACTCCTTTTTGGTTACTTTTAATTTAGGGGAAAAAAAAAGAGGAATGAACCTAATTCTTTGAGGGTCTATTCAATTTAGTATCTATGCTTTAATTTGATTGCTGTCTTTTAGCTAAGCCTTAGCTTTCTTAGTTTTATCCACAAGTAAGCCAACAGTGATTGGTCCCCTTAGGCAGACTATGCTTCCATCACATGCTCATTGAGATAAAATCACAGTGCTTTATCACAACCCAGCAAAACACACACCTAAACCAAAAAGCATTATCAATTAGTACAGATTTTCCTAAATATTTATTTACAGTTACAATTATTTACAATTATCTCCTGCTCCAGCTCCCTTAAAATCCAGTCATTAGATTCTTTTCTCCTGTTTTCATCCCAATGTAGCATCTCTATCAGTTATTGATCTGTTGTCTCTCAGCTTCAAACTAGCCCCTTTAATCTTTATGATATTGGGACTGGGCTTCGAAAACTACTTCTGTGGTTTCATTTGAGGTTTTGCCAGTAGGAGAAACTAGAGAGAGACTAGAAGGCAGGAGTAGGGAGAAAGAATTCACCATTTCCCTTTTGCTTTCTATTGCTGCTTGGGTCACCCCAGTATGGTTCTTTATCCAAGTAGCACTGTTGGTTCCAGAAGCAGATGGCTCCAGTTTCCAGGTTTTTTTCACCTCTTAGATCCAGCCTCATAATGAGGTAATCACCAGGCAAGCAGTTCTGAGGGCCCTTCCTCCAAGTGTTTAGGTTTTTGAGAACCCCAATCTTTTTCTCTTTGTACTAAAAATGAAGCTACTTCCTGAACTTATTATTTTCGTTTTATCTGTATTCCTTCCAAAACCCATTTGACCGATCCCCCACATTAAACTGTCTTTGTTAAAATAGTTGTTGCGGTTTCTCTTTTCCTGATTGGACTCTGACTGACACATGCTCAACATCCCATCTGTTGAAAGAGGTCTTTCATCACGTCTGTCTTGGATTTCAAAGTTCACTTAGCAAAATATTAAGGGAGTGCCTTAATTCATAATTTGCCAAATATATTCCTGCTCAGGACTATAGTTGGGAAAAGAGCTTCAGTTGACCCTTTTCCATCACTTTTGTCTTTCAGTTTCAAATGATGCACAGAAAAATTGTGCTCAAAGGGAAGGAGATCAGGATAATCTTGGTCCCAAACAGAGAAGCTGAATGCTCGTTATCCTTTCATTGGCTGGCAGAAACTTCATCCAAACAGATGTCCTAGACCAATTTTTCCATGAATCTTGGTCTTAAATTCAGGATCTTAAAAAAGACTTAGAGATGCAGGACAGCCTTTCATCTGGGTAACTCAGAGGATCACAGATTGAAGCTCCCCCATAGAGAAGAAAGAGATATAACCCCAAAAGGCAGCTCAGGCTCTGACATTGAGGACAATTTTGTATGAATTAAAAGTTACAGCCTGAAAATTATATGTTCATCTGGTACAGGCCAAATCATCCATTCTGAGCAATCCAGGGAATGAAACAGAAAAGAAGTAGGTGATCTAAGGCACTTTAGGTCTAGAAAATTGTCCAATAGTTTTGAACTCTCCAAAAGAAGAACCAAACAGATAAAGAATACAATAACTGAAATAAAAAATACACTAGAAGGAATCACCAGGTCGATATCACTGAAGAACATAGATGCTAAAATTCTCAATAAAATATTAGCAAACTGAATCCAATAATACATTACAAGGATTGTACACAATGACCAAGTGGGACTTATCCCAGTGATGCAAGGAAGATTCAATATCATTAAATCAATCAGTGTGATACACCACATTAACATATTGAAGAATAGAAGATTGTCTCAATAGATGCACAAAAAGCTTTCGACAGAATTCAACATCCATTTGTGATAAAAAAAAAAATAAAACCCTCAAGAAAATGGATATAGGGACTTCCCTGGTGCTCCAGTGGTAAAGAATCTGCCTTTCAATGCAGGGGACGTGAGTTCTATCCCTGGCTGGGGAAGTAGGATCCCACATGCTGTGGGGCAGTTGGGCTCTCATGCCACAACTACTGAGCTCGCACGCCTCAACTAGAGAGTCTGCATGCCACAAACTACAGTGCCCGTGCTCTCTGGAACCCACATGCCACAACTACAGAGCCCACCTGCTCTGGAGCCTGTGGGCCACAACTAGAGAAGAGAAAAACCACATGCCACAACTAGAGAGAAGCCCATGCACTGCAACAAAGATCCCATGTGCCTCAACTAAGACCCAACACAGCCAAAAATAAATAAATAATAAATATTTTTTTTAAATCTTTAAAAAAAAACCCAAATGGATATAGAGGGAACATACCTCAATATAATAAAGGCCATTTATGGCAAGCCCACAGCTAATATCATACTCAATGATGAAAAGATGAAAACATTTCCTCTAAGATCGGCAACAGGACAAGGATGCCAGCTCTTGCCACTTTTATTCAACATATTATTGGAAGTCCTAGCCACAGCAATCAGACAACAAAAAGAAATAAAAGAAATCCAAATTGGAAAAGAAGAAGTAATACCTGTGACAGTTTGCAGATGACATGATACTATACAAAGAAAATCCTAAAAACACCAAAAAAACCAATGAATTCAGTAAAGTTGCAGGATACAAAATTAACATACAGAAATCTGTTGCATTTCTGTCCTCTAACAATGAACTGTCAGAAAGAGGAAATGAAGAAAACAGTCACATTTATCATTGCATCAAAAAGAATAAAATACCTAGGAATAAATCTAACCAAAGTGGTAAAAGACCTGTATTCAGAGAGCTATAAGACATTGATGAAAGAAACTGAAGATAACACAAACAGATGAAAAGATATAACATGTTTATGAATTGGAAGAATTAATATTGTTAAAATGACCATAATACGCAAAGCAATCTACAGGTACAATGCAATACCTATCAAGATACCAATGATATTTTTCACAGAACTAGAACAAATAATTCTAAAATTTGTATGGAAACACAAAAGACTTAGAATAGACAAAACAATCTTGAGAAAGAAGAACAGAGCTGGAGGTATTATGCTCCCTGACTTTAGACTGTATTACAAATCGACAGTAATCAAAACAGTGTGGTACTGGCATAAAACAGACACGAAGACTAATGGAACAGAATAGAGAGCCCAGAAATGAACACTTCTTAATATGGGCAATTAATCTATGACAAAGGAGGCAAGAATATACAATGGGGAAAAAACAGCTTTTTCAGTAAATGGTCTTGGAAAACTGGACAGCTACATACAGAAGAATCAAACTAGAATATTCTATCACACCATGCACAAAAATTCAAGATGGATTAAAGACTTAATAGTAAGACTTGAAACCATGAAACTTCTAGAAGAAAACATAGGCAGTAAGTTCTTTGACATCGGTTTTAGTAATTTTTTTTTTTTGGATATGTCTCCTTGGGCAAGGGTAAAAAAAAGCAAAAGTAAATAAATGGGACTACATCAAACTAAAAGGCTTTTGCACAGCAAAAGAAACTATCAAACAAAACGAAAAGGCCATCTACCGAATGGGAGAAGATATTAGCAAATGACACATCCAACAGTGGGTTAATACCCCAAAATACAAAGAACTCATACAACTCAACATCAAAAAAAAAAAAATCTGATAAAAAATGGGCAGAGGATCTAAATAGACATTTCTCCAAAGAAGACATACAGATGGCCAACAGGCACTGCAAAAGTGCTCAACGTCACTAATCACCAGGGAAATGCAAACCAAAACCAAAATGAGATTTCACCTCACACCCATCAGAATGGCTATCGTCAAAAAGACAGCAAATAATAAATTTTGGTGAGGATATGGGGAAAAGGAAACCCTCCTACACTGTTGGTGAGAATGTAAACTGGTGCAGCCACTGTGGAAAACAGTATGGAGCTTTCTCAAAAAGCTAAAACTAGAACTACCATATGACCCAGTGATTCCACTCCTGGGTATATATCTGAAACACACAAAAACACTAACTCAAAAAGATACATGCACCCCAGTGTTCATAGCAGCATTATCTACAACTGCCAAGATATGAAAGCAACCAAAGTGTCGATCAATAGATGAATGCATAAAGAAGATGTGGTACATATATACAACGGAATACTACTCAGCCATAAAAAGTGAAAGTTTTCCATTTGCAGCAACGTGGATGGGCTTGGAAGGGATTATGCTAAGTGAAATGAGTCAGAAAACTACAAATGTCTCATGATCTCACTTATATGCAGAATCTAAAACACAAAACAGAAATAAACAAGACAAAAAGAGAACAGACTCATAGATACAGAGAACAAACAGGTTGTTGCCAGAAGGAAGGAGGGTGGGAGAAATAGGTGAAAGGGATTAAGACTTACAAATCTCCAGTTATAGAATAAATAAGTCACAGGGATGTAATATACATTATAAGGAATAAGATCAATAATATTGAAATAACTTTGTATGGGGACAGATGGTTACTAGACTTGTAGTGGTAATCATTTCATAATGCCTGCAAATGTCAAATCATTATGTAGTACACCTGAAACTAACATAATATTGTATGTCAACTATACTTGAATTTAAAAAAGAAACATTCAGGGACTTCCCTTGTGGTCCAGTGGTTGGGACTCCGCACTTTCATTGCAGGGGGTGCAAGTTCAATCCCTGGTTGGGAAACTAAGATCCCACATGCTGCCTGGGGCGGCCAAAAAGAAAAAAAGAAAGAAACATTCAGAAGATAAGTGATCCTTAAACATAGGAGTTAAATACCAAGTGATATACTCGCATGAAACAAGAAATTCTAGATCTCCTTTGTCAAACATATGTGAAATAGAGAGGCCCTTTCAAACTAAACCCCGCTTCCTTTTTCAAAGACCATTTCTTTCACCCAAAGTGTTTTAGGTATAAAATAATGTTATCCCAATCTAGACTACTTTGAACCCAGAGGGGAAAAAAAGGCAGATAATTTCAACACTATAACACAACAATTATAATTTTTGCCTAATACCCTACAGTATTTTTTTTCCAGGTCTGTTTGAAATTTTGAGGATGAAATCTTCACTGTAGATGAAAGAGCCCTTTATAGAGATGACTCATTGTAAAACTCACCACCTCTTTAAGTTTATTTATCTCATTTTAGTACAGATGAGAAGATAAAGCCATGGGAAATTTTTTAAAACAGACCTTATTATGGAAAGAGAAAACAGGTTCTCATTAATAAGATTTGGGATAACTCCTGGTGAGACCCAACCTCAAGGTTCCCAGTTGCAGTGAACCAGCTCAGTCCTGCTGTACTTAATTACTGTATTCTTCTGTTGGAAAAAAAATGAGAAAATAATCTAGTCCAAATTTACAAATCAAAAGGTTAAGAAACATTGCCTACTCCAGATCTGAGCATATAGCCTCCTGATTCCATGGGAGAAAGGAAAAGAGAGAGAATCTACCTGTGAATGACTCTTGGGAAATTCATCGCACAGGCTTACCTTGCACTACAGTAAAACCAACAGCAGTTAGAACACAATCTCCAATTAGCAGATGAGGGAACTGAGGTGGGAAAGAACAAAATGCAAATAAATGGGCAAGCTCAATACCTCTCCTTCCTTTCCATTTTTTTTTTTGTTGTTGTTGTTCAATTACACCACACTTTTGTTTGCTTCCCTTTAAGCCCTGAATGCCTATGTTTATGCTGGTTGCCACAGGCCAAAAAGGACTTGTTCAAGTTTCACTTCAATTAGGGAAAAAAGCTTAATTTGAACACTTAATATATAATCTTCCCAAAACTGCTCAATTTGTAAACTACACCTTTTTATCTGAAACTCCAAGGACTGCCTTAGTCAAATATATGGATATATTTGATTATTACAGGCATCCTCCACTTTTTGAAAGTTCGCTTTACACTATTTCACTTTTATGAAAGACCTACATAAGTGCCTGTTTTTGCTAACCAAAAGAAATCCAAAGATTTTCACTTGTGCAGAAAAAGGCAAAAAGCGAAAATGCCATTCAGCATTGGTTTTGCAGGAGCTGTTTTAGCTGCAGCGCACACTCTGAGTAGTGAGAGGGGCCCCGCCCAGCTCCTCCCCAGGAACTACACTCGGCATCTCAGCATCAAGCCACCATAGCTCTGAACTGTGTCTGTGAGCATCTGTGCTTTTTCCTCAATGTGTTCTGTGCATCCATTAGCAAGATGCATCCTAAGGTAATTGCTTCTTCGCTATATGCCATTTCTGCTTACGAAAGTTTTCATAGGAATGCTCCACTTTTGAATAGCGAGGGGAACCTGTATTGTTCCAAGTAACATGACTATTTTCCCAACGTAAACATAGCAGATGTTTATGTTTGAAAAAGGATATTTGAGCATGAAACTCTAACCTTGATAATTAAAAAGAAAAAAATTTAGACATATCCAGTGCAGTCAAATGAAACTCAGAATGAATATGTTCCCATTCCTTTTTCTTACATTGATACAGCTTATGATAACTCATACTCCTAGGACCCTGGAATTTGCGAAGGGGTTCACTCGTATAAATTTGAGCTCAGTGTCACCTTTATAATTTCCAACTAAAAGTGTTAGCCTATCTTTGGAGGCTTTGTGTGGTTTTTGTTTTTGTTTTGTTTTTTCTCATCTGTGAAATGAATGTACAAGACAGTATTTTTTTCAGCAAGATTGAAAACTTGTTTTGCAGTGTGACCACCTTCACCACCGCAGCCTCATTGTTGGTAGAATTACCCTGGTCTTCATACCGTGCAGTATTATCTGGGTCTTATTCCTCTCAAACTATCTCTGACTTGCTGTAAAATTTATTCCCTTCACCTCAATTGTGGTAGATGGCTCTAATGGCCCCAAGTTTTCACCCTCCCTATGGCCACATCTTTTGTCATGGGACTTTGCAGTTTCTCTCCTCACTAAAGCAAAGTATATTTCTCCTCCCACCCCCGACTTCAGGGCCAGCATGTGACTTGCTTAGACCTATGCAGTGTTAGTGGATGGGACATGTCCAAAGGCATGAAAGTCATATGAATGATTGGGCTTGCCCTCTTACACCTTGAAGAAGAACATGCCTAGAATAGCTTGCT
Organism: Tursiops truncatus; assembly: GCF_011762595.2. Classification (NCBI taxonomy): domain Eukaryota; kingdom Metazoa; phylum Chordata; class Mammalia; order Artiodactyla; family Delphinidae; genus Tursiops; species Tursiops truncatus. The sequence continues at coordinate 29,626,856 of NC_047038.1, forward strand.
GACCTCAAATTAGACATGAGGAAGACCCCCAGCTCATCCCAGATGCAAGAACAAGCCTAGCTCAGACTAACAGAACCATCTACTTAAGCCCAGCCAGATCAGCTGAACCCCAGCTGGCCCATAACAAATGCTGACTGTTGTATGTCACTGAGATTTCTGTAATTGTTAGTTACGCAGCATTACTGTGGCCATATTTAACCGATATATCACTCCTATACCATTGTATTAGATGTCTATTGCTGGGTGAACTATCCCCAAACTTAATGGGTTAAAATGGCAAACATTTCTTATCATTCTGTGGTCAAGAATTTGAAGAGGCTTAGTTGGGTGGTTCTGACTCAGTCTTTCATATGATTGCAGTAAGGATGTTGGCAGGGGCTGCAGTCAGTCATCTGAAGGCTTAACTGGGGCTGGAAGACCTGATGGCTCATTCGTAAGGCTAATGACAAGGGGCCTTAGTTCCTCACATGCTATTGACAGGACACCTCAGTTCCTTGCCATGTGGACCTTTCCATAGGCTGCCTGAGTGTCCTCATGGCCTGGCAGCTAACTTCCCTCTGAGAGAGATAGCACAAAGGAAGCCTCAATGCCTTTATGACCTTGTCTCCAAACCCATATACTGCCACTTCTGCTTTATCATATTCATTAGGAGAGAGCCACTAAATCCAGACCATATTCAAGAAGAGGGAAATTAAGCTTCACCTCTTAAAGGGAGGAGTAGCTAAGACTTTGAACTTATTTAAAAGCCACCACAGAATGCATTCTGACATACTATATAAATTCTTCCTACACGCAACATACACTTACTCCTTCCCAAGGCTTCCGAAATTCTCATCCCATTTCATTTACAGCATCAGGTCAAAGTTCAGAATCTCATCATTTAAAGCAGGTCTGGGGGCAGAAGAGGCACTTCAGTTGTAGTGTCTTACATATAGCTCCTAGGGTCCAATTCCTCTCCACCCAAAGATCTGTTCACTAAAGAGGCCAATTACCTGCACCCACTCCCACCCCCAACTACAATGGTGAGACAATTGTACAACAGGAGAAAGACCATAATCATCCTCAGATTTTCAAAAATATTTAGAAACCTAACCTTTACAGTTGTTTTCTCCTCAACGCTATAGGAGAGATGTTACTGCTATTTTACTAAAGAGTATATAGGTTTATGAGTTCATATTTAGTGACAACAAGCTAACCCCTCGTGAAAGGACAAAATGATCCTAAAGAAAAATAAATAATCAAGTCACTGGAAACTTGGGTAAAGTTATTAGTTAATAGTGGTGGTGGGAAACCCAGAATGCTTAGATTATAAAAGGCTTAATTAGTCATCTTATATCACTATTAAAAAGACTTTCCAGATGAGCAGCTGTGAGCTATAAGAAGATATCTACTTCTGCTTTACTGGTATTACCTGCTAAAACAACGTTTTTATACTATAGAATTTCTGCTTGGAATTCTTCTGAATTCTATCAACAGACCAGGTGTATCATATTTTTAAATCATGTAGAAATATACACCATTATATATCCACTCAGTGTGCAAAAATGGTATGCAGGTAGAAAGGAATTGGAGAATGGCATTTGAGCACTGGATTTTATTAAATAAGTGTTTTATTTACACTAGGAGGTAAAAAGGCAAGATAGTATACATCTTACATGGTTACAATTCTGCAGGTGCAGAAATCCTTCTGAATCATATACATAACACTGTACACACTCTGAATTGATAAAAGTATACTACCAAATCAAGTAAGTTCATAGCAATGTGTCTTTCATGCGAACCACCCAAACAAAATAACCCCCGGTTTATTTTTCCACTGCTCTTGGATTTCTTTTCTCCTCCATGAATAGAAATTCTTGTGTTTCATTTAAAATAACCTATGAAGTCTAAAATCAGTTTAGTGAAAATTGAGATAATGATAACTAGGGAAAATATTTGTGGTATATATGACCCAAAATAGTTAATACTTAATACATAAAGATCTCTATAAATAAGAAAAAGGCATGAGCTCAAAAGTCCACAATACTATTTCAATTCCATTTCATTTTTTTATCCCACATGAGTGTTCCTTTCCATCCATCCCACTCACCCACCCATCCATCCATTCATCCATCCATCCACCCATCCATTAAATCAACAAGTAGTGTTTACGTGGAGAATCCTTATTCAACCTTCAATATGACAGGAGATGCTATTATTACCCCATTTACATCCCCTCAGCACCTGTGACTGTCAGACCACAGAAGTATGCCTCACTTGGGGGGCAGGCCATAAGTACTGATGAGTTAATACCTCAGGAAGCAACCCTCAATCGATGAACAGAGGTGGTGGATAAATACCGCAACGCCTCACTCTCCAGGTGGAACAACTGTGAGTAACATGGTTCACTGTCTCTCAATGGGAGTTCCCTCCGGGATTGAGCCCTAATTTCTCTTTACACACGTTGTACTGGCTTCCTTCTCTTCCCTGACACATTTCCCTTTCCCCTACCTGTGTTCTCTAAAATTACTTCTTAAATCCTTATCTCAGAGTTGGCTTCTGGGAGAGCCTGGACTAAGGAAAAGCCTACCTCAAGCTTCCCCTCCATGAATGAGGAGTTGTGCTCCCCTCTGTGCTCTCAGAGTACATATTTACCTTGTTCTCATAGCACATTTCATTTGTTGACTTGTATTTGAAAGGCTCTTATCTCTCTCCCATTTTAGATTACAAACTTCTTGAGAACAAGAATCTTGTTTATATATTGTTTATCCCACACTGACTGGCACACTTTTCCTATAAAATTTATCATTTTATTTCTTTTCTATCTTTTCCATAGGATATCTATGTTTTATTAATTTTTATTGGAGTATAGTTGCTTTACAATGTTGTTACTTTGTGCTGTAGAGCAAAGTGAATCAGCTATACGTATTTATATATATATCTTCTCTTTTTTTGGATTCCTTTCCCATTTAGGTCACCACAGAGCAGTGAGTGGAGTTCCCTGGGCTACACAGTAGGTTCTCATTAGTTATCTATTTTATACATAGTATCAATAGTGTATATAATGTCAATCCCAATTTATCCCACCCCCTACTTTCCCCTTTGGTATCCATATATTTGGTATCCATACATTTGTCCTCTATGTCTGTGTCTCTATTTCTGCTTTGCAAATACGATCTCTATACAATTTTTCTAGATTCCACATATATGCGTTAATATGCGATACTTCTTTTTCTCTTTCTGACTTACTTCACTCTGTATGACAGTCTCTAGGTCCATCCACATCTCTGCAAATGACCCAATTTCCTTCCTGAGTAATATTCCATTGTATATATGTACAACATATTCTTTATCCATTCCTCTGTTGATGGACATTTAGGTTGCTTCCATGTCCTGGCTATTGTAAATAGTGCTGCAATGAACACTGGGGTGCATGTGTCTTTTTGAATTATGGTTTTCTCTGGGTATATGCCCAGTAGGGGGATTGCTGGGCCATATGGTAATTATATTTTTAGTTTTTTCAGGAACCTCCATACTATTCTCCGTAGTGGCTGTATCAATTTGCATTCCCACCAACAGTGCAATAGGGTTCCCTTTTCTCCACACCCTCTCCAGCATTTATTGTTTGTAGATTTTTTGATGATGGCTATTCTGACCAGTGTAGGTGACACCTCATTGTAGTTTTTTGTTTGTTTGTTTTTTTATAAATTTATTTATTTATTTATTTATTTTTGGCTGTGTTGGGTCTTTGTTTCTGTGCGAGGGCTTTCTCTAGTTGCGGTGAGCGGGGGCCACTCTTCATCCCGGTGCGCGGGCCTCTCACTGTTGCGGCCTCTCTTGTTGCGGAGCACAGGCTCCAGATGTACAGGCTCAGTAGTTGTGGCTCACAGGCCCAGTTGCTCCGTGGCATGTGTGATCTTCCCAGACCAGGGCTCGAACCCGTGTCCCCTGCATTGGCAGGCAGATTCTCAACCACTGCGCCACCAAGGAAGCCCTCATTGTAGTTTTGATTTGCATTTTTATAATAATTAGTGATGTTGAGCATCTTTTCATGTGCCTTTTGGCCATCGGTATGTCTTCTTTGGAGAAATGTCTATTTAGGTCTTCCACCTATTTTTGGATTTAGTTGTTTGTTTTTTTGATATTGAGCTGCATGAGCTGTTTGTATTTGGAGATTAATCCTTTGTCAGTTGCTTTGTTTGCAAATATTTTCTCCCATTCTGAGGGTTTTCTTTTCGTCTTGTTTGTGGTTTCCTTTGCTGTGCAAAGGGTTTAAGTTTCATTAGGTCCCATTTGTTTATTTTTGTTTTTATTTTCATTCTCTAGGTGGTGGATCAAAAAAGGTCTTGCTGAGATTTAGGTCAAAGAGTGTTCTGCCTATGTTTTCCTCTAAGGGTTTTATAGTGTCTGGCCTTGCATTTAGGTCTTTAATCCATTTTGAGTTTATTTTTGTGTATGGTGTTAGGGAGTTTTCTAATTTCATTCTTTCAACATAGTTTTGGAAGTCCTAGCCACATCACTCAGAGAAGAAAAAGAAATAAAAGGAATCCAAATTGGAAAAGAGGAAGTAAAACTGTCACTGTTTGCAGATGACATGATACTATCGTAGAAAATCCTAAAGATGCCACCAGAAAACTACTAGAGCTAATCAATGAATTTAGTAAAATTGCAGGATACAAAGTTAATAACACAGAAATCTCTTGTGTTCTTATACACTAACAATGAAAGATCTGAAAGAGAAATTAAGAAAACAATCCCATTCACCATTGTAACAAAAAGAATAAAATACCTAGGAATAAACCTACCTAAGGAGGCAAAAGACCTGTATGCAGAAAACTATAAGACACTGATGAAAGAAATCAAAGACAATACAAACAGATGGAGAGATATACTGTGTTCTTGGATTGAAAGAATCAATATTGTGAAGATGACTATACTCCCCAAAGCAATCTACAGGTTCAGTGCAATTCCTATCAAATTACCAATGGCATTTTTCACAGAACTAGAACAAGAAATTTTACAATTTATATGGAAACACAAAAGATCCCGAATAGCCAAAGCAATCTTGAGAAAGAAAAATGGAGCTGGAGGAATCAGGCTCCCAGCCTTCAGACTATAGTACAAAGCTACAATGATCAAGACAGTATGGTACTGGCACAGAAATATAGAACAGGATAGAAAGCCCAGGGATAAAACCCATGCACCTGTGGTCACCTAATATATGACAAAGGAGGCAGGAATATACAGTGGAGAAAAGACAGCCTCCTCAATAAGTGGTGCTGGGAAAACTGGACAGCTACATGTAAAAGGATATTTATTTTTAAGAAATAAATGTTTAAGTCAACAGTGTCCTCTTTCCTTGAGCATATTCTTCTTCGTCTTCTCATTGGGCTATACTTATGGAGTATATTTTGGAAGCCTAACATATAATCATATTGTGTGACTTTACTATGGGCATTTGTATTCTCTAGTTCTAATGTCTGTCAATCTAATCTACCTTACTGATATGGTATTTAAATATTTTATATCCTTATTTCTTTGTCCAATTGTTACATTTTTTAACTGAGGTTAACATCTATCATTATTAATGTATTTCTGTCTAGTTCTCCTTTCTTCCCCCTAATCTTGACTTAATGAATATTGTGGCTATTCTATTATATGCATGGATATTCACTACTTCTATATCTTCATGAAAATCTTTAGCATTATAAAGTACACTACTTAAAATCTCAGTTATATTTTGTCTTACATTAAGATCACAGTCCCTATTCTCTTTTTGTTCACATTTATCTGTTATAATTTTATGTATTCTTTTGTTTTTAACCTTTCTAAATTACTTTTTTGTAGGTATGTTCATTGTATACAGCATTCAGTTGGATTTGATTTTGTGATCCATTCTGTTATTAGGTGCTATAAAATTATTATTATGTCTTCTTAATGAATTGACCCTTTTATCATTATGAAATATCCCTCTTTATTTCTGATAATACTCATTGTCCTGAAGCCTAACACAACCAATAGTAATATAACCATTCCATCTTTTGTATGCTTACTGCATAAATGGTATACCTTTTGCTAGGCATTTATTGTCAACCTATCTGTAGCTTTATACTTACAGTGCATCTGCAGTACATGGCATATAGTCCAGTCTTGCTTTTTAATCCATTTGGAAAATCTCTGCTTTTTCATTGGAGTATTTTGATTAATAGCATTTAATATAATTACCAACATGGTTAAGTTTAAGTAGATCATTTTACTGTGTTCTGTTTTACCCTGCTGTTTTTTGTTTGGTTGTTTACCTTTCTGTTTCACATTTTCTGTTTTCTTTTGAATAGTTTGAATATTTTTTAGAATTCCATTTTAATCTATCTATGGACTTATAAGCTATATCTCTTTGCATTAATTTTTAATGGTTATAATAAGGATTACAATATACATCCTTAACCTTTTGTGGTAAATCTAGTGCTAATATTGTACCACTTGTTGACTTGATGTAAAATACAGAAACCTTATAACCATATAGATCCATATACTGCCCCATCTTCTGTATTCTATAGTCATCATATGTATTACATCTGCATACATTATAAACTCGACGTGGCAATGTTATAATTTTTGGTGTCAGCAGTATTATATATTTTAGGGAAGTGAGATGAAAAAAAGATTGTGTTTACTCAGATATTTATGATTTATTCATTTTCTCACAAAACGGGAGATCCAGAGGAAAGCAATCCCAGAATCGGTTCAGTGGCTTAAAAAAATCTTCAAAGAGTAGAGTCTTTTTATCTTCCTATTTTGCCATCCACATCAAATTGATTTAGACCCTTCCTGGATACACCATGGCTGGCACATTTCAGGTATCGTCCCTTGTAGATATACCAACATCCAGCTGAAGAAGGGTGTTTCTTCCAATACTTTCCAAGAAGCCCAGTAGGACCCATGTTCATGCCTTTGAATAAGAATCCTAAGAAATTATCTGTCATTGTATTTTCATCCTCTGTCATGGGAGGAAGTCTCTTTAGTAAAGAAGAAAGGAAGAACGGCTGTTGCATAGGAAATCAACAGTCCCTGCCATGCCCTCTTACATCTATTTATTGGTAGTGGCTGCTAAGAGTATTATATTTAAAAGAACTGAAGACTCAATTTAGAACAATTGCAGACTGATCAATGTATGATGTCTGCTTTGCATATGGGAAGGAAGAATGTTGGGAGTGCTTTTTATCCACTGGCCTAAAATGTGTCCCAAAATACTGGAACTATTGTCTTCAATACTTTATTGTCAAGCCCTCAGTGCTTTAGAATTCCACTGTCTGAATTTAAATTTTTGTTTGGTACACACCACTACTTAAGATGCCCCCTCTAGAACTTCTACTCTATACTTATAGTTAGCTTTCATATCCAACTTTAGGTCCAGCTAGATACAAATTTCATTTAATTATTAGTTCTGAGCCCAGTCTTACCTGAACTGAACAATTACTAGCATCTCAACATAAATCTACATACAGTTGCCCTACCCTCTAGCCTGCCTCATACTCCAGCATAATACCTAAAGAGTAAAGTTTAGCATAAACTAATTAATTTTTAATGCTAAAGTTCCAAAAATTTTAATGAAGATCATTTGTAGTAGAGGAATCTTCTAGAGACCCTCAAATTACTCAGCATATTTCAAAGCAAATGTTAAGACCATGTTTGAAACTCCTCTGCTATTTAGTAGGCTATAGAATATTTTTAACATTTAGTCAGCTTGTTTGCAGTATCCTAGAACAACCAGAAAACTGCAGCATTTTATCAGTTAATGCATATAATTAAAGCCAACAATTACTATTTCACACATCAGCTGATAGTGCTTTATTAATTTTTTAAAATTAATTAATTTATTTTTGGCTGCATTGGGTCTTTGTTGCTGTGCACAGGCTTTCTCCAGTTGTGGCGAGCGGAAGCTACTCTTCATTGTGATGTACAGGCTTCTCATTGCAGTGGCTTCTCTTGTTGCGGCACTCGAGCCCTAGGCGAGTGAGCTTCAGTAGTTGTGGCACTTGTGCTCAGTAGTTGTGGCGCACGTGCTTAGTTGCTCCATAGCATGTGGGATCTTCCCGGACCAAGGCTCGAACCCTTGTCCCTTGCATTGGCAGGTGGATTCTTAACCGCTGCGCCACCAGGGAAGTCCAGCTGATTGTGCTTTAAATCAAATTAATGAATAAGCCGTCTGAGCTTTGATAAACTTAACACTTGGATTGGCCTTAGCTCACACATAATACCACACATAATACATAATAACCATAATACATATTTTCTTCTTTATTATGTGTTTTCTTTTTTCTTGAGAATTCTTTTACTATATGTTTTGGAGAAAAAAACCAAAGATTTTATTCCTGGAAAATTAGAATTTGTATATCACATAATTACATCTCATATTTTAATTGAAGCTTTTTTTAAAAAAAAGAATATTAGGGGGCTTCCCTAGTAGCACAGTGGTTGAGAATCCACCTGCCAACGCAGGGGACAAGGGTTCGATCCCTGGCCTGGGAAGATCCCACATGCTGTGGAGCAACTAAGCCCCATGCGCTACAACTACTGAGCCTGTGCTCTAGAGCCTGCGAGCCACAACTACTGAGCTCACGTGCTGCAGTTACTAAAGGCTGCATGCCTAGAGCCAGTGCTCCGCAACAAGAGAAGCCACCACACCAAGAAGCCCGCACACTGCAATGAAAAGTAGCCCCTGCTCACCGCAACTAGAGAAATCCCGTGCACAGCAACAAAGACCCAACACAGCCAAAAATAAATAAATAAATAAATTTTATTGTAAAAAAAAGAATATTGGTGATGCACTGTGGGAGGGAATGAAGTCATGTTCCCTAAAAATTAGGGCTAAGGTTGCAGAATCCTGAAATCGATTGATCTCTGTTCACTTCCACATCCTTTGACAACTGTGTCAGTCAGTATTCGGTGAAACACACACTCAAACCACTGTAGTTATTTTAAGTAGAAAGGAATTAAATACAGGGAATTATTCTAAAATTTTTGGAATAGCTCATGCAGAGAGCTCTAGGCTGAGTCTTTAAGAATGAGTCCTAGAACAGGATGAAATGGATCTGCTGGAACAGCTACTATCTCCGGGCCACCACTGGAACCATTGAGTCAAGAGCACGCCACTGCAGCTGTGACCCAGGAATGGGGATACTGGAATCAAGTCACTGCTGCTACTGCTGCTGCTGCCTGTGCCACACATGCATGGACACACAGGACGCAGAAGAATAGACCCTGGGAAACTGCTGTAGAAATATCTGCTAGCTATAAGAGCCAAAAAGGGCAGGAAAATGGCTTCTAGCTAACTCTGTAATATATTGATTTATAAGAAATATTTGTTTTTTGCCCTCATTCCTGACACAGAGCTCCTAAAACCCTTGGAATTTCCTTAGTGATAAAAATGATAAAGATATCTTTATTAGTCATAACAAGCCCCTTTCAGCCACACCTGAGTTATATTAATGAAGTGACTTTTGGTTAGCTTCAGGATGAAGGCTGGTTGCCAGGGGAACCAACCACATGATTAGAGGAACTATCAGCCCATCCCCCGACCTCTGGAAAGCTCCGTGCCCTTCCCCCATACCTTGCCCTATAAAGCTCTTCCATCTGGCTGTTCCTGAGTTGAATCCTTTATGATAAACTAGTATCTAGTAAGTAAAATATTTTCCTCGGTTCTTTGAGTCACTCTAGCATATTATTAAACCTAAGGAGAGGGTTGTGGGAACGTCCAATTTGTGGCAGGTGGCTCAAAAGCACAGGTGATAACCTGGACTTGTGATTGGCATCTGAACTGGGAAAGTGGGGTGGGGGAGTCTTGTAGGACTGAGCCCTTAACCTGTGGGAGCTGTTGCTATCTCCAGGTAGACAGTGTCAAAACTGAATTAAATTGTGGGACACCCAGTTGGCGTCTACAGAGAATTGGAAAATTGCTCAGTGTGGAAAAACCTACACATCTGGTATCAGAAGTGAAGTATTGAGAATTAAGTGTACAGTAGGGAAAAGCAGGTTTTCTTCACAACCTTCCTCCTTCCAAATGTGTTACGACTGCATCTGATAGACAGAACCTAATTTGCATCCAGATTACAGATACAAAGGAGAGTGGTCAACATAGTTTTCAGTTTTCCAGTCTCGAGTTTACATAAAGGCACTCTAAAAGGAGAGTGGAATGGGCCTGAGAAGGCCATTCTTCAGTATCTATCACAGATAGATACTGTGATAGGACTGTGTCACAGCCCTAATATATTTGTGCATTCTAAAATTATACAGTGCCAGAAAAACATGATGGAAGTTGCCCTCTTTGGGAAATAAACTATTTTAAGGAAATCTATTGAAAGCAGAGGAAATGCAAGTAGTGTTACCTGGCAACTTTGAATATCAATGAAATGATTAAGCGTACAGTTTCCATTTATTCATGAGCTGTAGCCACACATTGACGAATTTCCAATCATGTGATATTCCAGGAAAGGAGAAAAAGAGTCTGACGTGTAGGGCTCATTTGATCTTGAAAGTATTTCAAAACCTGTGCTTCCCCCAAGTTTATTCATTCTCTCCAACCCCCGCCCCCGCCAAAAAAAAATCCAGGAAGAAAGCCACTCTGGCTTGTATCACATAAAATCTGAAAACTCTACAAATACTAAATAAAATGCTGCAATGGACTAAACAATGGCCACCCGAAGATATCAGGTCCTAATGCGTGGAACCTATCAATGTTACCTTATATGGCAAAAAAAAAAAAAGTCTTCACGGATTTGATTAAATTAAGGATATTGAGATGGAGAGATTATCCTTGTTTATCCAGGTGGGCCCTGAAGGCAATCACGTGTATCCTTATTAGAGGGAGGCAGAGGGAGATTTAACACAGATATATAGAGGAGAAGGTGATATGAAGATAGAGATTTGAAGATTTGGCCTCAAAGATTAGAGTGATGCTGCCACAAACCAAGGAATGCCAGCAGCCATCAAAAGTTGGAAGAACTAAGGAAGAGATCCTCCCCTATAGCCTCCAGAGGGAGCATGGCCCTGATGACACCTTGATTTTGGCCCAGTGATACTGATTTTGAACTCCTGGCCTCTAGGTCTGTGAGAAAATAGACTTCTGTTGTTTTAAGCCACTCAGTTGACAGTAATTTATCTCTGCGGCCATGAGACAAGTATTTCCCAAGGGCTGAAATATCAGAGCCTACTGATTCAGTTGCTTAAGGCAATTTTTCTCCAGGGACTTGTTGCCACAGAGCACCAGTGTGTACCAGTTGTAGAGATGTGAGTGTGAGTCAGAGAGAGAGCACACTGCTTAGATCACACGAGACAGACAGTGATGCAGCAGGGATTTAAACTTCAGTTGCTCTGATTCCAGAGGCTGTGCTTTCTCCACTCTACCACACTGCTCCCTGAAAAGTGGGACAGAAGTTCCCTTGTGTCAGCCACTGGAGTCACTCTCCGCTGCACTCCCAGTAGAAACCCTGGTTTCTTGCTCAATTTCTCCCTCTTCCTCATACCACACCCATTCAACAAGGAAGCCATTCCTATCTAAATTCAGTTACGGTTCTTGAATCCATCTCCTTCTCCCACCCGGTTGTCACTACATTAGTTCATGCCTTTAATATCTTTTCCCTCAGACCATGGTAATAATTTACCAACTCTTTCCACTTACGGTCAACGGTTCCCTGTTACCTAAGGTATAAAGTCCGAGAGTATAGCATGACACAAACAACTTTTCATTATCTGACCCCAAATTACTTCACCAGCTTTGTTTCTCCCCACGCCCAGGGTTCTAGTTACACGCTAAATTTTTAATTCTCCTCCCATACACCAGGTCTTCACAAATGCATGGTTTTGTACATGCTGTTCTTTCACTTGCCATCTCTCTTACATCCTCCAGAATTCAGTGCAAATGTCACCTGTTTCATAAAGCCTTTCTTGATTTTCCCAGGCAACCCTAAATTCTTCCTTTATAACATGTACTGCAGAGCATATACCAACTGGATCATGAATTCCTCAGGAGTAATGCATGAAATACTGTGGGCTTCACATTCTGGTTCAGAGTCTCCAAAGTGGGGCATGCAGTACCTGTTTGGTGTGCATAAAGTAAGTTTTAAAACTTTAAAAATCTAATTTATGTTTATATTTTTCCTCTTGTTTTAAATTTTGATATTTTTAATATTTTATAAAATGAACATAATATGTACCAGTCGTACCTGTATATAATTTTTAAAAAAGAAATATATATGAGAGGAATGCCCACTAATTTTTTTTTAACTGACAGAAATGTACAATAAAACATTTGGCAACCACTGGTCTTGCCTATTTGAGGAGATTTAATATCAAATCACCCAGATGCAGCAGGCGAAGCTCTTTATCTCCAAAAAACCAGTATCTAGAACAGTGCTCCACACTTGGCAGATACTCTGTGAATGTAAAATGACTGAATAAGTAAATGAGGAATACATTTTTAGCATGCATGTTGTCATGGAAGAAATAAAACATAATCTTTTGATGCAAAAGGGCTTGAATTGGAATCCCAAGTTTCATACTTTTCAAGTTTGTGTCCTTGGGTAAGTCATTTATCTCTTTGAACATCAACTTCGTCATCGATAAAATGAAGATAGGACAACGAGCTGGTTGTGAGAATTAAAAGAAATTATAAATGTAAGCTGCTTATCCTATTGCCACATTAAGCACTCAGTAAATTGACGCTGTGTTTACAGTTGTGTATGGCAGTAAGTCCAAACCAGAAGCCCCTTGTACCTTGTAGATCCACCCTTACTTCTACTCAAATTATTTTGCCTTACAGTCACCCAAGGAAAGGACCTGTGTCCTTAGACATGGATGAGTTACATGGATGAAATATGGGTACTTTTAAAGCCAGAGAAGAATCTTGTAAGTTCAGGGTCATTCATGCCCTTCCTCATTCTGCCACACTGCCAGAGAGGTTTACTGGATATTGGCAGAATTATTTCAAAACACCTCAGAAGAGAAACAAAATGAAGTCACCTTTCTTTAGGGCTTAGACCTTTGTGCCTCTCTGGGCTCATCTGGGCTGAAGGGTGGCATTGCTCCTGAATGACTTACAGGTGGGAAGGGGATGAGCCTCTCCTTCAGTCATTGAGGGAAGGAAACGCTCCCTGAGCAGAGGGTCATCATCTTCTGTGACCTGTGAGAGCACAGGTAGGTCCAACAGAACTTCACAATATCAGAGAGAGAAGGCTTAGAGAGAAAAATTACATTAGGCTGGTAAGTCCTGAGTGAGATCAGAGCAACTGAGAGATTTGTTTAATAAAGTGTCAACCTATGAGGCTCTAACAGGATTGCCTCTTCCCAGGCCCTCCCCAGATTGAATAGGAGGTTGTATGGCAGGAGCCTCTGGCAGATTCGTAGGGGATTATGAGTCGTGGAGAGTGCAGCTCGGGTGCCCACTGAGTCCCAGTAGGGCAAGACAGGAAAGGCAGAGAATCATATGCTACAAAGGGAAGAAGTCAGGGTAAGCAAAGGATGGACAGCCTTTGTGGGCTCTCCTGAGTTAAAGAGGAAACAGTCACACTGAATGGCCTTGGGGCTCCAACCCACCCATCAGCTCTTAGTTGGTAGCTTCTCTTCTGGGAGATCCTTCCTGATCCCCCAATACAGAAGAGCTTGTGTTCTGAACCTTCACCATCTCCATGGAGGTACCATCTTGGGTCTGCTCCTCCCATTTGCCTTTCCCACAGTCGGCTCTTGGACACCATATTAGGGGTAGAAGAGGCTTGTCAGCCTAGTCATAACTTTGATTTAGCTAATGGCACCATTCAGGAGCGAAACAAGGGGATCACTTGATTCCTTGTTCTTCTTTCTTCCAAGGAGTCCCAAATCTCAAACATTTCACTTCAGATTTTTTTCTCAAGTCTGTGCTCTCTTCTCCACTTTGTCATGACCTTAATTAGCCTTCAATATTATTCTCTTCAACCATAAAAATCCTTTTCTAGTCCCCAGTCCAGTCTCTAATTTGCTCTCTCAGTGCTTTTTCAGAAATCCATATCTGATCCTGTGACCCACCCCCCAAGCTGCTTTGGTGACTCCCCTCCTCTGCAGACTGAAAATTAATTTCTGGCCAATGTTTAAAAATCTTAACATGTCATACACAATTCATATTAAAATTTTTGTTAGTTTTTTTTTTTTTTTTTTTTTTTTAAGAAATTAAAGATCTGGCCAACCCTGGCCTGCATTCAAACAAGGCCACAGGTGGCCAGAGCTGCGCAGCTGCTGCCTTCTTTAGATGGGACCTACTTTTCAAGTTCAGCACAATCCCCACCATGCCTTATTGTCTTTCCACATGGGCCAAGTATCGGTTACCATTTATCACCACTTTTGTGGTGTTGTTTTCTTTTAAATTAAGAGGAAAGTGAAATATTCTTATACCTGTGTTTCTGTTCAAGTAGGGAAAGCAAAGATAGACTTGAAATAGAAATGCATTCAGAAAATGAGAAAAAGTAGATCCTTTGAGGTGTGAAGACCATTTCAATTTATTTAATATGCATACAAGGTGTGTCCAGGTCAACATAACACCATTTTTAATAGCCTGCTTACTTCATTCATTTGTCAGCGAAAACTGTCTTCTAAAGGCATTTAGTTTTTGACACTGACCTAAAGGATGGAACCATAATCCCTTAACATGACAGACAAAGACATTCACCTTACCAGCTCTTGTTTTGTTTTGTCTCCACCTCATCACTGATACCCTTAATCCATTCTTTCCAGACAACTGCTGTGCTTGGAAATAATAATAACTACTACTGAGCCTTTTCTATCTACTAAAAATAGATGGGTGTAAAAATAGGCATGTTTCCCAAGGAGATATGTTTCCTAGTCACTAAAGTGTTTCAGGAGCAGGAAGATATATCTAGAAAATCTAATTTGAGGTTTAAGAAGAATGTTTAATGTACACTTAGAATTCTATGCCTGATACTCTTCTAAACTCTTTATACAACACCCCTAAAAGATAGGTTCTGTCCATCCTATATTACAGTTGAGAACACTGAATCTAGAAGAGTTTAGGAATCCTAGATAACATGGTTAGTGAGAGACTCAGGCAGGACCTAAATTCAGGTTTCTCTATCAATGATCTTGACCTCAGTTCTTCCCCAGAAGTGTTCCTTGGTCTACAATGCATTTCTCTACCATTACATACAGTAAGCTTTTACCAATTCTCAGTGACTCAGCTCAGATATCCTCTGCCACATAAAGTCATCTCTGAATCCCTCTCCAAAGCTTCCAGCTTCTTCAAATACAACATTCATTCCACAAATATTTATTGAGTTCCTATCTGAGATAATATGCGTAAAGAGCTTAGAGCAGTGCCTGGAACATAGTAAGTGAAGGAGCGATCTATTATAACCCCTACTACCCGTTTACACTGCATTGTAATTGTTTGCAATTATTTCACCTCTGATGGCACTCATAATCTGGAAGGAAAGAAAAATGATCAAAGAATGCTGGGCCCATTCATATGTAGGACAACAGAAAATTATTTCACAAACTATAAGAAAACCAAAACTCCTTTTAGCATAGTATCAGAGGATTTCATCTGTATGCGAACACCAAAGTCTGAATGAATAATGATATGCTTTGAATGGGGCAATGCCCTAGAAAAGAACCTCGAGTGACCATTGAAAACAACAACTCATTAGAATAGAGAAAGAAAAAAGCAATAAATAAAAACCCAATGAAGGACAAAATAAATAAGCTTTCTGGGGAGGGATCCACATGGAAGCATTATGTTCCAGAAAATGCCAAGGACAGAGTCACAAAGAGCCTAGTTTTGTACTTTTGTGAATTGAAGATTTTAAAAAATCTTATTGCATGAGAATGTTGTAGGAATTAAAGTAAATGAGATAATCTATGTGAAAAGCTTTATTCCCTGCTTGTCATTTGTTAGGGCTATCCAAAATATTAGTTCTCTCCTCCTCAACACTCCCCTTCTGAATGCTGGTATCCAGCCTGTCTATTTTTTTTTTCTTTTTGTAATAGCGTTATTGATACATAATTCACATACCTTATAACTCACTCATTTAAAGTATACAATTCAATGGTTTTTGGTATATTCACAGAGTTATATAAACCATCACTACAGTCAATAGAACATTTCCATCATCCCCCAAAAGAAACCCCATACCTTTTAGCTCTCACCCTGACACCTATGCTTCCCAGCACTAGGTAACCACCAGTCTAATCCTGTCTCTGTATATTAGCCTATTGTGGACATTTTATATAGATAGAATCATATAACATGAGATCTTTTGTGACTGGAGTCTAACACTCAGCATAATATTTCCAAGATTCATCCATGTTATAGCATGTATCACTACTTCATTCTTTTTTCTGAATGAATAATATTCCATTGAAGGAAATACCATATTTTGTTTATCTGTTCACCAGTTAATGGACATTTGTGTTGCTTCCACTTTGGAGCTATTATGAATAATGCTGCTATGAACATTCGTGTACAAGTTTCTCTTTGAACACTTTTTTTCACATCTCTTGGGTATATACTCAATAACAGTGGAATTGCTCTATCAAACCAGACTACTGTTTTAAAAATCCATCCTCCACAATGCTTTCTTGACTCTATAGTTGTTCAAAATTGCAAAACTTATATTACTCCGTAGCAGACAAATTCCTCAGAAGCTCCTCATTATATAAAGAATAAGGTACAAATTGCTTAAAATCAAAATGACCCACAGAATCCTTTAAGATTTGGCTTTTGCATTTCTTCGAAGAAGACATACAGATGACCAAGAGACACATGAAAAAATGCTCAATATTGCTAATTATTAGAGAAATGCAAATCAAAACTGCAATGAGATATCACCTCACACCAGTCAGAATGGCCATCATCAAGTCTACAAACAATAAATGCTGGAGAGGGTGTGGAAAAAAGGGAACCCTCCTACACCATTGGTGGGAATGTAAATTGGTACAGACACTATGGAGAACAGTAGGGAGGTTCCTGAAAAAACTAAACATAGAGCTACCATATGATCCAGCAATACCCACTACAGGGAATATATCCAGAGATATATTTCGAAAAGATACATGCACCCCAATGTTCATAGCAGCACTGATACAATAGCCAAGACATGGAAGCAACCTAAATGTCCATCAACAGATGAATGAATAAAGAAGATGAGGTACATATATACAATGGAGTATTACTCAGCCATAAAAAGGAATGAAGTAATGCCACTTGTAGCAACATGGATGGACCTAGAGATTGTCATACTGTGTGAAGTCAGACAGAGAACGACAAATATCATATGAGATCACTTATATGAGGAATCTAAAAAATGTTACAAATGAACCTATTTACAAAACAGAAACATATGTAGAAAACAAACTTATGGTTACCAGCGGGGAGGGTAGGGGAGGAATAAATTGGGAGATTGGGATTGACACATACACACTACTATATATAAAATAGCTAACTAATAAGGACCTACTGTGTAGCACAGCGAACTCTACTCAATACTCTGTAATGACCTGTATGGTAAAAGAATCTAAAACAGAGTGGATATATGTACATGTATAACTGATTCACTTTGCTGTGCACCTGCAACTAACACAACATTGTAAATCAACTCTACTCCAATAAAGATTAAAAAAAAAATAAAGGCACTAAACTAACAAAGATGAAAAAGAAAAACAAACAACAACAACGAAAGATTTGTCTTCTGGCCAGCTTTCTAGCTTATCTCCCGACATTCTGCCTCCTGTACCCAAGGTTTAAGGGAAACTGAAATTCTCCAAGCATGGGCAAAAACTTCAGCCAGACTTGGAATTGTGTGCCTGTTTCTGCCTCTCATCATTTTATCTAAACCTTAGGGTCCTTAACTATATTGTAAAACCTGCACTGCAGAGTTGTTAATAAGGTTAAAGGAGGTACAGTATATAAAGGGTCTGGTACATAGTCTATCTTCAGTAGTTGGTTTTCTATTATTATCATTATCATGGTCATCACCATCATCATCATCGTGTTTCCATGTCTTTGCAAGTGCTTTTCTTTCCAATTAGAAATTGGAATGCCTTCTTACCTTTTCTGCAAAATAAATTCCTTCAAGTCTCAGCCCAGATGTCACTATTCTACACCAGAGAGTTATTGCTTTTATTTTTCTGTATTTACCAAACATGTATGTGTTGCTCACTGTTCCTGGTCCCTTTCACAAATCCTCATTACCAGTCCTATGAAGTAGGTACTGTTATTCTTTTTTCTTTTTTTAGATGAGAACATTGCACAGACAGATAAATGATTTGCCCAGGTCACCCAGGTAGCAAGGGACAAACACAGAGTCTGTTAGCAGGCAGACCTTATGAGAGGTATCCTCCAACCAGTTTTTTTTTTCTTTAATAATGTTATATTGCTTTACAATAAAACTGTGGGGGGTTTGCTTTTCTTTTTTTAAAGAACGTAATGTTTGTGGAGCTCATGGATCTAAATACACCAAGTGGCCCTGGAGGTCATGAAAGTTGACAGGGTGGCAGTTGCTCTCCCAGATCATAGCTAAAGCTCAGTTTACTGTTCTCTTGGAGGAAACTTTGCTAAGTCACGAGCACCAGTGATTTCCAGTATGAGGCTTTCCCTGTTTCTAAATGAACAGGCTCTGAGAACAAATACCTTTGCACAAGCCACTCAACCTCTCCAGACCCCAGTATTTCCCCAGTTCTAGCATGGTAGTGGCTTGCCTTTCTTATCTTCTACACCTCTCTTGTGCTGCAGGGACGTGAGGAAAGGGCATAATGTGATTATCATGCCTGTTATTTTCCCAGGCGCTGTGCTAGTCACATTACATAGATTATCCATTAAGCCATTTAGTGTATTTAATCCTCATTTTCAGAGAAGGAAATATAGGTAAGAGAGAGAATTGTGCAGCCCCATGATTGACAGGGTCCACATGGAATTAAGGGGCTTCCCAAAGTGTAATAGGGACGAATCTTTGTATCCTATTACAAGTTAATCACGAAAGGGATGTTGCCTATAAACTTAAATTATACATAATGGCCCTGGGAACCCTGCCTCCTAGGTAATAAGGGTGAGATTATAAGATGGAGATGGGAATAAGATTTAAAATGTGTATTATATTAAGCTAAAAACTTGCTACAAGGGTGAGTCCCAGATTTGCCCCCAAGTTTTCTAACAGTGAAGATATAATTCACATTATTCTTTATAATAAATCAATTACCTAAGATGACACAATTATTAATACTGAGACGAGATAGAATACTCTTCATAGTTTCATTATAATCAAGATATTTGAGGCTTTTTTGTTTTTGTTTTTGTTCCTTTAGGTTATTTGCTCTGGAACAGGCTGAAAAGATAGTCTTTAGGAGTTTAATCAGTATTCACTGTTTTAGCCCAAGTTATAAGGTGGTAAAGACCCTCCTAAACCTTACATGAGAGAAAGGCTGAGCCACAGTCTCCTGTCCTGCCACGTGCCTCTGACAGGTGAGATTTGGATCGTGGTGGGAAAGGGACTCACTGAGACTCAGGCCTTTTTTGAGGCCTCCTTCATAGTTTGGACCAGTATTTATCAGAGGGATAGTAGGAGAGGGTCTGGGTATTTCTTTGTAATTCAAGGAAATATATTCATCATTATATATTTCCATGCATCTCCTCTTTTCTACTAACACAGATAATGAGTAAATGCAATTTCCTAACAGCAAGTTCATTAATACATACATACATACATATATATATAGAGAGAGAGAGAATCCTAATAATAATGTTAAAGTAGCCCTAGGCTTACCTTAGCCTGCAGATTGCCCAATTGTCCTCCAGGGGCACTTCGATCTTAATAGCAATAATGAGAAATTGCTTTCATTATCAAATGATTTTCTTTAGGTTTTCATTTATATCTCAAATACATCTTTGTACTACCAGATAATTCTGTGTGTTGAGCGTAAACAGGGGAAGTTTATCAGAATACATCTGAATAAAGAAAACTCAAGAGAGGTAGGAGACCATTACCTCCTTGATCCCCTTTCCCAGACATGCTCCAAGGGCCAAGAAAAACTCATTCCCTGGACCTTAATTGCCTTTTGCTATTCCCAAAGTAAAAAGTCTTGGCTCACAAACTCAGAGGGTTTCAGACAGAAACTGTCTGTGGTGTGGAAGGCACATGCTCACAGTGTTGTAAAAGCCCTAGAGTTCAACTGGACTTTTGAACCCCTATCATGTTCTCTTATTACATTTTCGTAAATCAAGTTTCTTCCTCTGAACTGCTGTGCTCATGGCTCATTTAATTGAACTTTTGTAGGTATCTATTTTGGAGTGTGAGTTTATTTTTACATAATTATTTGTACGTCTCTTATTTACATACAATTTTGATATCTTTTATATTTCCTTCAGTCCCTTACAAGATTAATAAGGTGTCTTGGTCACTATGATGAGATCTTTTAGGACAGGTCTACTTGGGATGGGGTTTGAGGTGGCTCAAACACACCCCAAACTTTGGGGGCAAAGGGAAGAAGGCACTTTGGGGGCAAGGGAAGAAGATGCTTTGGGGGCAAGGGAAGAAGATACTTTGGGGGCAAGAGAAGAAGATACTTTGGACTCTGATGGGGCACCATGATAGGGAGATTGAGAATGCCACCCTAGGCACCTACAGAGCATCTCTGGAGGGCAGTGGGTGGCAGAAGCAGGCGAGTGCCCAGCTCAGCCTGTTCCTCCCAGTGCTTAGGGGAGGCCTCTGCCCTGCCAGGGTCTTTAGGGAGACTCTGGGCCCCAACTTCGCGTTCCAACCAAAAACCTTGTGAGGAGGTGAAGAGCCACTTTGGTTCTGTCAGAAAAGTTAAATGTTCCTTGGCCTCTTTGGTTGGTAAATAAATTTGTGTCTTTGAGAAAAAAATTCTTCCTAAAATTTATAATTTTCAGAGAGGCCTAAAGGGAAAATGAAAAGAAAGAGAAAAAGAAGGTAAAAATGATCAGGAACTGAATATTGATTTTTCTCTCTGGCAGCTTGTGGATGTTTTGTTTTGTTTTTTGGGTTTTCTTCCAATGTTAAGAACACAAAAAAGCATTTCTCTCTTACAAGTCAGTATGGTTTCCAACTTTTGGAAACTTATCTCCAGTTAGGTTAGCAAAGCTTACGCAGGAAAAAAATCAGATGTGGTCCCTGTATTGCCAACCTCTGTAAGTGGGGCCAGAATAAAACTGCAACTTACGACTGTATTCGAGAGGTGTAGTCCCTTTCCACCTGTGCCCTTTGCCCAGAACTAATGCCAGCTTGGTGGCATCAAAGAAGGTACATGAAGAAATTATAACTTGGATTCCTGCATCTCTAAAGGGATCAACTGAATCAGAGTTCAAGGAAAAACAGGTTCACCTACTTTAGGTTTGTCTTCCAGTTTAGAAATATCTAGGTCTGTTGAAACAGAGCTATAGAACTCAGGGGTGATGTGTTTTTTTTGTAGTCATTTGTTACAGCAGCCCTATGAAACTAAGGCAGTCAGGAAATGATTGTCTCTGCCCTTAAGGTTTATAATCTCCTACAAGGTAGAGCATGGCTAAGGGCTTAAGAGCTGTGGTAACAAGCGCTTCAGGAGTTTAGGAGGTGAGAGAGCAAGAGATCTTACTTGTGAATAGGTAAAGCCTCAAGTAGGGAGTAGCCTGTGAATATCCAAAGGATGGACTGAATTTGCCAGGGAGAAATGGAGGGTTGGAGGGAGAAGGGTATTCCAAGCAGAGGGAATGATGGGACAAAAGGAGCCAAAACTTAAGATGTTCAGAGGATGTGAAATGGTTCAGCTTGGCTAAACTCACCTATGGAATAGAGATCTAGAAAATTAGGTTAGTGTTAGGGCCAGAAACAGTGAGTGTATTTTAACATATGCCTGTACCAGAGAAATTCTGAGCTGGTATCATCCACCCCAGTACTGTTATTTTATATATAGAAAAGGAAGTGAAAGGATCGACATACTTTCCCCAAGAACCAATAGCCAGGTCTGGAATAGAATCAGGACAAAACTCCAGATCTTTTGTTTAGCAGTCATGCATCTTTGCAATAAATTTCTGTCTTTCAAATGTTCCTTACTCTCTGAACTAATTTTGAAAATTTTACTACTAAATATCAATTAACTGTTACTTTTTGAGCCCCAGTTATTTATATTCAATGTTAACTACCTACCTGGTTATGTTCAGAGACACACACAATAAATCTTTTCATAAAAATTCCTAGTGGTGTTGCTGGACACCCTCCCAACATTCCCCTCCATCTTTCCTAACTTTCTATAGCCCCTCTGCAAGAAAAGAAGATCTAAGCAAATAGCCATGTCTTAGTGTATGTTTTGCAATGTAAAATAAATATAGAAAAATCACCATTTAAAATATTTTATTTCTAATAGAAAAATAACCCATTATCTCGCTACTCAACTAACTCCTGTTGACTTTCTTTTTTTTTAAGGCCATACAGCTTTTTAAAAAATATATATATTTATTTATTTATTTAATTAATTGGACTGCGCCAAGTCTTCGTTGCGGCACATGGATCTTAGTTGCTTGCGGCATGCAGAATCTTAGTTGCGGCGTGCATGCGGGATCTAGTTGCCTGACCAGGGATCAAACACGGGCCCCCTGCATTGGAAGCGCATAGTCCTACCCACTGGACCACCAGGGAAAGTCCTCTCTTGACTTTTTTTTTTAATGGAATACAATATAACATAAAATTCAAATACTGTGGAAAAATAAACGATAGGAGCTCTCTTTAGTTTGCTTCCAGGTCTTTCCCCAGATATGTACATCACCAACAAATTGTCTTTCCCCACCTCGCAAAAAAAACTGTACATTTGTAAATATTTTTCTTAATGTATCGTTATACAAAATATCCTGTGCCTTGTTTTTTAATTTTCCTTAAAAAAATTTCTGGAAGCTCTTTGGGTATTGCAACCTACAGAACCATTTTTTTTTTTTTTTTTTGCGGTACGCGGGCCTCTCACTGTTGTGGCCTCTCCCGTTGCGGAGCACAGGCTCCGGACGCGCAGGCTCAGTGGCCATGGCTCATGGGCCCAGCCGCTCCGTGGCATGTGGGATCTTCCCGGACCGGGGCACGAACCCGTGTCCCCTGCATCTGCAGGTGGACTCTCAACCACTGTGCCACCAGGGAAGCCCCAGAACCATTTCTTTTTAAAAGGCTTTATAATATTCCATTATAAGAGTTTGCCATCATTTAGTTAATATTAGCCATCATTTAGTTAGCCCCCTATTATTTCCAGTGTTTTCTTATTACAAACAGTGCTGAACAACATCTTATACGTATATCTAAACTGTCTTTGTGAGTGTATCCACAGAGTAAGTCCCTAGTAGTGGAATTACTAGGATTTATCCTGCTATTCCGTTTAATATTTTCCCCACCCGACTGCAGTTAGAATCAAATCCAATTATCTTGATTTACCAGTCAGTCAAGACCTGACCCCTGCGTGCCTCTCCAACCTGTCAGTCACTCCTTCCTTATGACCTAGAGATACACCAGCCTTTTGTCTTCAGTCCTGCAAACTCATTTCTTACTTTAGGGCATTTTTACTTGCTCTTGCTTCTTGTAACACTCTGCAAAAGGTAGCTGACTCTTTGTCACTGTGGTTTCAACTATTGATCAAAAACAAATAGACTGGTGGTTATTACTCCAGTAAAGGTGGGTTTATCCAGGATCAACAGAGAATTGCAATTCCTGGTGTGCAGCCATGACAAACCACATGCAAGTCATCAGAGAAAAAGGGAAGGAAAACACTCTGATAGAGGGGAAAAGGAAGTGGGGAGGGCAGTAGTAAACAAAGAGTCCATGGCTTTTCATTGATTGAGTAGTTGCCAGGAAAAAAAGAGAAGTCTTTCTTCTTCCTATTGGGCTCTGCTGTGGTCCTGGGGCAGGAGAGCTCCCCCTTCTGGTCTCCTGACTCTATTTAATTGAGATTTCTGTGTATTAATTTTTTACACACACATAGTCACCTTCTCAGTGAAGCCTTTGGGGCTTTACATGAGCACTCCCATGTCTTCAGATGATGCTATTTAATTTTAATCTTAGGACGTCACCTTATATGAAATTATTTTGCCTTCTGCTCTGGAAGGTGAGCTCCAAAAGAGCAGGAGTCCTGTCTCTCTTCTTCCCCTGACTCCCACGAGCTCAGAAGATCACAGGCTCATGCAATATCTAGTAAATAAGTGGTCAAAGGATAAGTGTATTTAAAAAGATTAAAAGGCTGCCAAATTGCTTTCCAGGTGAAGTCACTAGCTTTCACTACCACTGACAGTGCGTGTTCTGAACACCCTCGACAGCACGTAGTACTATCAAGAATCTACCATTTTTGGCAAGTGTCCACGTTAAAGGTCAAGAAATAGGGACTTACCTTCCATGTTAAAGTAATTTTTCTTCAGACACTGTTAAGAACAAATCAGATATTTGCTTTTAGCATAACCCCAACTCCATCTTCAGAAAATAAACAGGTAATAACAGACATTGTTTGAATAAGAAACATAGTAAATGAGAATTTCTCATACCAGTTTAAAATTGATATGATGCCTGAGTACTGAGAATAGTACTCAGTTTAAAAATGGAATCCTTTTAAGGCAAAAGTAGGACTTATCCTTGCAATATACAGCAAAACATTCGCTGGATTTTCTCACACCTGATTCCTTTCTCACTTCCCTCCCTCCTTTCACTTACTTAATCACTTAACTTTACAAATATTTATTGATTACTCACAGGTCCAGGTACTGTGCTAAAATCCTTATCTCTCATCAGGTCACACCCACCTTCCACCTAAAGCCTGCCAAGTCTTTTGGTCTAGGCTTTACCTTCAAATTCACTCAGACTTGCACTGCAGAAGTCTCTAGAATGACACCCTTAAATGGAGATATGAGGAAAGCCTGTACATGGAATGTTTGGGAGCATCAACTTATAAATTAATTTATATACATATACACACACACTATATATATATATAGTTGTACTGGATTTTTAAAACTCTTTAACTTTTTATTATACCTTCCTCATTTACAGAGATGTTTCTCGCAGTTCCCACTTTTCAGTGGCTCCAGGCACCTGACTTTAAATGAAAACACCCTCTCTTTGGACTGCCTTGGAGGTGGGGAGGTACAGAGAGAGAAAGAATTTTCTTCTTGGCCCTAATGTCCACCTGATTTTTAAAGCATAGGTTCCTTACTATTATTATGTTTTAAGCTTACAATTACATGCATAGATTATATTATCAGATGCCTCCATGTCTCATTTCATTTTTCCTAACTTGTGAGGAATGAGTGGAGGGATGGACAGAGTAAAAAATACTTTTCCCTCTGAGAAAAGAAAGATGGGTGTATATGGAAGCAGAGGTTAAAACACTGCTGTGAGACTGGGGGATCAGTGGAGGTCAACATTACATTTAGCCCTCTCCTCAAACGTGATTCTGTTCCATCTACCACCGTACAATAAATAAAGCGAATTTCTCACGCATACAAATAGTTTTTGCATTGGACCAGTTGGTCCAGTTCTCCCATCTGCTAACTTCCTGCCCCCGCTTTGTCTCAGCTCATTAACTTTACCCTTTCCCGTACCCAAACCCTCCATCTAACCTCCCTCCCTCTTCTGGCTACTAGTCACTCTCGACTTTCCGCCACCCTCGTCCTCAGCATCCCCAGCCAGCAGCTGATTGGCGAGCTCAGCGGGCCGGGCCCCAGGTTAAAGTAAGTCAAAGCCAGAGCTCAGAGGTGAGTGACCTGGAGGGTGCGGCGGGGGCCAAGAGGTAGGAAGTGCGTTCCTTTCACGTGGGATTTCAGCGCAAATTTGTCTGGAGTTCTTGCGAGAGAGCTGGCAGGTTTTACTATTTATCACCTACTCGCCAAGCTCGCCTTGGGGCTGCACTCGGTTCTCGGAAACTTCATTCAAAAGCCAGGCTAGGCGGCCCACGAGGTCGGGATTGGGGGGTTGTGAATGACCTCGAGGCCACTTCCTCCCTCTCCGAGCCCGTCCTCTACTCCCCTAGTCACCTTCACGGAAACAAAACTGCCCCCCAGGGCTAGAGAGGTCTCTCTCTCAGTCTCCCTCGCAAAGGGTTAATTTGTCAGATCGCACGAGGGGGAGGAGATTTCCCCGTAGACAAGTAAAAAGGGTGATGGACAAACGTGCGGGCACTAAGACCGCAAGGCATTCGTTTCCTCCTACTGTGGATGCGGACGCCCGGAGGAGGAGAGTCCCAGAGCGAGGAGCTGGGAGCAGAGGCACAGGCAATGCTCAACCCCGACCGTAGCTGAGAGAGGCTGGGGGAGACCGATTGCCGGAGACCGAGCGGCGAGGGGAAGACCTAGGGGGGTGGGTGGGGGAAGCAGACAGGCGAGCACTCGAAATCAAGCGCTTTACAGATTATTTTATTTTGTGTAGAGAACACGTAGCGACTCCGAAGATCAGCCCCAATGAACATGTCAGTGTTGACTTTACAAGAATATGAATTCGAAAAGCAGTTCAACGAGAATGAAGCCATCCAGTGGATGCAGGAAAACTGGTAGGTGATGCTTTCGCGTGATACTGTCCCCGGGAGCCCTGCGCGTCTTCCCGGTGTGCCTTAATGTCGGTACTCCCTTTCTGGGGCGTGAATCGAGCGAGGAACCGCGAGCAGCAGTGAGCGGATCGCTGAGTTCCCGGGTCTCCCGGGTGCAGGAGACATTGGGGCTGCATGAAGCGCGTGAGTCTGTGGGTGCCCCTGGGTGAACCGTGGCTACACATGCATCTTTAACATAGATTATATAACATAGACCATATGTGTGTACATAGAGTAGATGTCTGTGCTACAGGGAAGGCGGGAGAGATGCCACAGTCCCTA
The DNA here is from genome assembly GCF_011762595.2 of Tursiops truncatus. NCBI lineage: Eukaryota > Metazoa > Chordata > Mammalia > Artiodactyla > Delphinidae > Tursiops > Tursiops truncatus. The sequence continues at coordinate 29,653,685 of NC_047038.1, forward strand.
CCTGTGCTACTCCTTGTTTTCCTCTAGATTTGGGTTTTCTTGCTTGGCCTCCCGCAAGCAGAGTGTGAAAGGCAGTGGAGGGAGGACCCAGTTGCCTGCTCCCTTTAACCCTCTCCGGCCCGCCGTCCTCAGCTCTCTGGTCCTCGCCCTCTCCCCATCCTTCCTGCCCTTCCTTTCTCCTTGCAGCTCTGCTACTTCACTGTCTTCCTCTTTGCTGCTCCCCGGCCGGATTCCTCCTTTCCTGGACCCCTTTCCCCACGCGGATCCCTTTCCGGTTTCATAAAGAGACGGAGGCGGGGAGTGGGGGAGGAGGGGACAATGAAAACAGTAATAAAAATGAATGAACCCGAGCGAGTGGAGCCACGCCATTATTAAGTTTGTTTTACGGAAACGCCTTTTGGACACACTCAATTCTAATTCAGTGGGAAACTGCTGACTGGAGTTGAGACACGGATTAAAAACCTCCGGGTCCGCAGAGTCCTTCGGGGCTCTTCCCCAGACAAACTTCTAACCCGGTAAAGCATCTTTCTTGTTCACTGTGTCCCTCCGCCAGTCCTTTTGAAAATCCCTGTGTGGGAAGCGATCCTGTGTCACCTTGCAATATTTAACAGGGTGAGGGTGTGTGTGCTCATCTCGCTTCTTCCCTGTAGATCGAGCTGCTGTGGCAGACATTCTCTTACTCCTCTTAACCCCAGGTCTGGCGATCAGTAAAGAGCAAGCCCAACGCACCCCCAAGCTGGGCAGCGGCTGGCAGCCTCCCAGGTGCTGAATGAGAGGGTCCGGCCAAGGGGGCTCCCTCCTGGGATCTGGGGGATCCCGCCCGCCGCGTGCGCGAGCGCTTGCCCCGGCGCCCTCACGACCTGCCTTCCCTCCCCCATCTCATCAATGGGAAACCAGAGACGCCGGCGCGCCGGTGGGCCGGGGCGGGGGAGCGGTGCAATAGGGGGTGCCGTGCACCGGAACCGGGTGGTGGGGGTTCAACGTCTTTTTCTCCGGCCCCCGGGAGTCGCGACTAGCCTCGGAGGGTTCGGCCGCCGCTCCCGCCTCCTCCCTCCCGGCCAGCCCGCCCGGGACCGGCGGGCCATTTGCGGCCGCAGCCTGGCCGGGCCCGCCCCCTGCGCCGTGCGTGCCGACTGGGCCCGGCCTGTTGGGGCGGGCGCGACCGGCCCGGCGCGCGGCCCTGCGCGCTCACGCTCGCTGCGGCGTGGCTGGGGGCTTCCGAGGGCGCGGGGGCCGGAGGGCCGCTGCGGGCCGCTGCCGGAAGCCAGGAGGGGACCGCGATCCGCTCGGGAAGCCGGGAAGTGCGGCAGCACACGGGGCGCGGGGCCGGGGCGCCCCCTGGGCCGCCGAGGCCGAAAGCGCCGAGGGTGGGTCCGGAAGACGGCTGTGCACCGGGAGGCTCGATCCAGTAGGAGTTTAGGCATTTAAGGCCTCGGCGCTCCGGGAGGCCAGGCCCCCTCGGGCGCCACCAAGGGAACCTTCTCCAGCGGCACTTCCTCCTCCCGCGAAGGGGGTGGCGCTGAAGGCAGGGCGGGGGCGGTGGCCCGGGGTGGCGGGCGGCACGGCGGGCCAGCCGAAGGCTCTAGTCTTCTCTGCAGCTGTCTGTCGCGTTCGCTTGCCACACGGCTCAGCCCATCTTCCTCCCCCGTTGGCCCTGCGCGCTCTGTGGTTTCTAACGTCCGCCCTGTCTCCAGCTTGCTGCACCCTTGTTGAACCTGCGTCTCTGGAGCCGGCCTCCCCTCGCGCCGGCAGCTCGTTTTCACTGTGGGCCAGTGCCCCTCCGCGGTGGATACTGTCTCTTATTCACTTGTTGCCTTTTCTCTGAGGCCACTGTCTGTGGCTCCTCCACCTCCAGGTACCATTTCCCGCCTCTTTTCTCCGCTCGCTCAACAAGTACACACTCAACCAGACAGGGCCTAGCTCTCTGGGGACTGAAAATGGCAAAAGTGAGCCAATTAATCTTCGCTTGTTGGGCTCTTGCCACACTTTCCTCCTAGCTCTTTATCTGTACCTTTAATCTGGCAATGTCTTTCCTGGCTTTTCTTCATATGCCTAAATATTTGCATGTGTGTCTGTGCCTCCTATTAGACCATCATCTCTTCAGGGCATTGGTTCTTGTCTCATTCCAATCTTGATTTTGCGGAGCACCTCGAAGAGTGCATTGTACCTGGCAGATGCTGGCGAAAAGGGTTGTCTAGTGGGTTAAAATGATGATGGGTGTCCATTTTATTGCCAGCACTACCTGTTAATACTCGAAGCGTAACATACTTGGCCTCCCCTTGCGTTTTGAATACTATGTCATAGTCACACACTAGGGTTTCCCCTTCCTGACTTCTCTCTTTGACCTTAATTGTCTTGCTTCTTTTATCCCAGGGTGTATGTATTTCTCCCAATATCCTTGGGTCCCAGTTTTATAAGCCTCCCCCCAAAACCTCAACAGCCAAAAAGTTTTGAACCAGGTATATAAGAAAATGAAGATTTCCTTTTCATTTCCCTTGTTAACAGGAGAAGGCACTCCATAACCAAGGCTTACGCCCTCTTGGGGGCAGGGGAAGTTTAGGAAACACAAGGTCTTACCTTTCCCAGACTCATTAACTAAAAATGGCTTGAATAGCTTCTGGAGGAAGAACACAATGTTGTGAAGTTTCTACTCTATTTTTTGACAAGGCACTTTCAGTGGTCCTTAAAAATCCCTTAGACATAGCCTCAATTTAGAGGCTACGTCAAAACTCAATTTAGAGAATTATAACTTATCTCTCAGAAATAAGTTACACTTACTGTCTTTTGAAGAATTGTGAGGAAGGCCAGGAGTGCTGTTTTGTCAGTATGCTGTCTGAACTACCTTTTGAATATTGTTTGAAGGCCTTTATTAAACTTATCTTATAATCCATATTCATTACCTTATTACATATTAGTGTAATGGGACCCATTTTTGGAGTGGTGTTTTTATAAACTAAAGGGTTCAACTGAGGGAAGTTTATCAAGTTAATTGCTGCTTAAACAATGATTAACCCTGTATGCATTGTTCTAGACACAGGATAAATACTATAGACTGTTTTACTCTTCTAGCAGGTGGTTTCACATGTAATAGATTAGAAAAGCTATGGAAATGCAAAGTAATAAATATTATACCTTGGAGAATCATCCTGAGCCACATCTTGAAATTATATGTCAAGTTAAAAATATCCTGGGTAATATTATCTGGTAAATGAAAGTGTTTTGCATGAGGTGGAGGAAAGTGCCTGCTTTTAGCTCAACAGCATTTTTGACTTCTGATTTTACACAGAAAAGCCCTTGTGATTTTATGGCATTGAAAATAGAGGCATTTTGTTCTTTTATGAGATGTCTGGCCTTTACCTGTTACTTTCACGAATAGCTGACTTAACTTATAAGGGCTGCCATCAAGAGAGCAAAACCGCCTAGTGATTGGTAAGGTGACATAAAATTCATTGAGTGAGAAGGGCAGCTGGGCTCTGCCTTCTCTTTCAGCAGCCTGTCAGGCCTGTGCTAGCAGCCCTGGATGCTAGTTGCTCCAGTTGTAATTGTCTGGCCAATGATGATTATCTTCTGATGTCGGCTGACACGGTGTCCACCAATAGGAAAGCAGGAGGCCTGTGCTGACTGCTGTAACATTATGTATGTGAGGTGACGTCATCACAGGGCTTGTCTAGAACCTCACGAAACCCTCCCCCGCTCCCCTCTGGCATCCTCCACATCCAGCTTTGTATATTTTTCTGACTTTCTCCCCTCCCTCCACCCGTGGTAATGGTTATAAGGGTTTTATTGTTTTTATATTTTGAGTTCTGTATTTGGGGTCTATAAGATAGTGTAGGAATTTTTAGAAGTAAATACTGTCTGGCTAAGGAAACTTTATCCACAAATTGGATTTTACTAAGGAAAAATAATAAAAGAAACACTATCAGTAAAAGGAATTGTACATCTTTATGTTCTTTCTTATATGTGAGGTTTGGAAAGTAATGTACAATTTCAGTATGAAAAAACTATAGAAGTATTATAAGCCTGTGTTAGATTTTTCTCAAAATATAGCATCGTAATGTCTATCAAACTTTAGAATGCAGACTGTTGTTCTTCCTGTAGTGACAGTTGCTTTGCATTGATCTTTAAAATCCTCCTTGTGACCTGTTGTATGCTTTTGTAAGAAAAGTGGCTGGAAAACAGTACAATCTGTGGTCATGAGTCAGAAAAGGCCACGGTGTCTCATTTAATCAATGACACTACAGCAAATACAAATTTGATCAGCTGTCTAGGAAACTACTGTGTCCACATTGTACACAGTGTGTTGCTTGCCACTTATTTTGGAAAATCACAGTTCATATTAGCCTTAAGACTGAAAATCCTAAGTGTGAGGCACTTAACATTTCATTCAATAAACTTTAGAAAGCACTGAGATGTTGCCTAATATGTACTAGGTTAAGAATGAGAACACTGAGAAAAAGTATACAGAGGAAAATTGGAATCTGTTATGATCCTAGAAAATAATGGAATGTTGTGAAGGAACTTTAATCTGAACTTTTATGTAGCTTTAAAAAAAGGATGTATATCCATGCAGTCTTTGAATTTTTTTAGGATTTCCAGGGATAATGCAAAATTATTTTATGATTATCCATCTCTATATTTGCATTAGTAATAAATATTATGCGTATGGTGGTAAAATGTTTACATAGGCCTTCTGTTAAATTGGAAGTTAAATTTTGTGGTCTAAAGAAGGCTCCTTGGTGCTTTTAATGTTAGATGATAATACTAAAAGTGTCAGGTTCACATTGGAATTTAACTCCAAAGTCAGTCCCCTCCGGATCTAAGAGTTGTTCTGCGTATTTCCTTCTAGGGAGAATCTATCTAGTCAGCGGGAAAGTTTTGAGAGGGATGGAGACTTAAAAATACTTAGGAGAGCATAAAATAACCGTCTAGCCTGTCTTAAGCCAACAAAATAAAATGAAGGAGTACAGCAAATCAAGAATTCATCTTTGGTTCAATGATTGGATATTTCAGGTCCAATATTTCCTGAGATGAGTTATCCAAAAATTGTTGCCATGATTCGCTTAATTTTTCGTGTCTGGATACAGGTGAGCTGAGCTGGCTTTATTAACAGGAATCAGACAACAGCCCACACAATTTGCCTTTGCTCTGTACCTTTATTCTTAGCTTCAAATCTGTCTGCTCCACTTACTTTCCATTTATCTTTGTTAGAAGAGCACAGGCATTTATCTGGGAAAGTTTACCTTAGAAAAGTTACCTATACCACAGATATTATTCCTGTTGATAACCTAAGGAAATCTGAATGAAACTGTAACATGGCTTTATTGAAAGCTTTATTGAAAATAAAGCTTTATTGAAAATATAACAAGGCTTTATTGAAAGCTCATAACTTCATTCCTTTATTTGTATTCTGATTGTGTGTGTATACAGGCAGGTACAGATGCGTGAAGTTGGCATGGTTACTCAGAATTTTTAAACAACAGCATCCTTAATTATATTTGACTTAGAATAATTTTATTTTAGAGGTAGATTAATCCTTTTTTTAAAAAAGTTTGCCCTAGAGTCTAGAATGGATTTGTAATTTTAAGTTCATTGAGCAAAAATCATCCCAAAGCACAGATCCTGTTAAGTCATCTAAGTTCAAGCTTATAATTTTATCATGATTCATTTCTGTACTGAGAACTCATGATTTTTAGTTTCAAGGTTATTTTTCTTAGTATATTGGAACGACAGGTATTTTTAGGAACCCTTTTGTTTAGTCATTCACCCACTATGAACTTTCTAAAATTTAACTTTAAGCCTGTCTGCCCAAAATAATGTACAAATGAAAAAGATTTACACTTATCTTTGCTGAGATAAATAATTAGACATGCTGATTAGAAGCAGTTTTGCTGGACAGATACTCATACAGTTTTCTAATGAGTTAATTCTCTTTCCTTTGGGATTTCATATTTTAGTTTTTTTCTTTCTAAAGCTTTTTTTGGGTTTCTAATTGTAATATGATAAGGAAAATATCATTGATATAATGTATTTTGGGGAGGGGACCCCTACTGTTTTTAATCAAACCTGTGATCACATATTTTAAAGTATAATGTATATATAATATAGTATATATATGTATATATATTATATAACTTCGTTTTCTTAAAGATAAATTTCAGATGTTTTAGCTCAACCCTTTATTTTATTTTTTAAATTAATTAGTTAATTTATTTTTGGCTGTGTGGTGTCTTCGTTGCTGTGCGTGGGCTTTCTCTAGTTGCAGCAAGCGGGGGCTACACTTCGTTGCGGTGCGCGGGCTTCTCATTGCGGTGGCTTCTTTTGTTGCGGAGCACAGGCCCTAGAGCGCACCAGCTTCAGTAGTTGTGGCGCATGGGCTCTGCAGCACAGGCTCAGTAGTTGTAGTGCACGAGCTTAGTTGCTCTGCAGCATGTGGTATCTTCCAGGACCAGGGATCGAACCCATGTCCCCTGCACTGGCAGGCGGATTCCTAACCACTGTGCCACCAGGGAAGTCCCTCAGCCCTTAATTTTTTTAACACCCATCCTGGGACTTTTTTGTTTTGTTTTGTTTTTTTAATGATCCTTTGAATTCTGGGGCTCAATTTTTAAAAAATATATTTATTTATATTTTTGGCTGCGTTGGGTCTTCGTTGCTGCGCACAGACTTTCTCTAGTTGCGGCCAGCGGGGGCTACTCTTCACTGCAGTGCGTGGGCTTCTCATCGTGGTGGCTTCTGTTGTTGCAGAGCATGGGCTCTAGGCACGCGGGCTTCAGTAGTTGTGGCGCGCATGGGCTCTAGAGCGCAGGCTCAGTAGTTGTGGCACATGGGCTTAGTTGCTCTGCAGCATGTGGGATCTTCCTGGACCAGGGATCGAACCCTGTCCCCTGCATTGACAGGTGGATTCTTAACCACTGCACCACCAGGGAAGTCCCGAGGCTGAATTTTTGAATTGACTGTTAACGCTTAATGGGCAGTACAAAAGATCATTCTTTGAAGAAGACTGACAAGATGAATGAAATGCATGTTTATCATTTATCTTTGTTAGGAGAGAATAGACATTTGCTTAGAAAAGTTTATGTTTATATATGTACACACAAACGTGTATATACATAAACATGTTAAAGTGACTTTTTAAAAAAATGAAAACCGATACCCCGTTAAAGACCATTTTGTGTGTTTCCTGCTATTAGAAAAGCATCTTCCTTGGAATTCCTTGGTGGTCTGGTGTTTAGGACTCAGCACTTTCACTGCCGTGGGCCTGGGTTCAGTCCCTGGTTGGGGAACTAAGATCCCACAAGACGCACAGTGTGGCCAAAAAAAAAAAAAAAAGCCTCTTCCGAAGCCAAATGTACTTTTCTAAAAATACAGCCTAATTTGACTATTTTGTCAATTTTTTTAACTAGTTAAATAATACTATTTTAGTAAGTGTCTTAAAACTGCAAAATTTGAACATTTAGTACTTGGATTTACCCCAATTATTAATAATTTTTAAAAAATCTTCAGTATGGGTAATAGTGGGTGAAACCCTCAAGTTTTCCTGTCTTGTAGGCCCAATTGCCTGTCTCCTTCTACTTATAAAGGTGGTGTTAATACAATGTAAAAGTTTTTAAGATGCTAGACCCGCTCCAACTGGGGTAATTGCCTTTTTCAGGTGAAGTGGGTTCAGTGGAATTGAACTCTTTGAAGTTGAGAATTTCATGATCTTGTTTCAGGAGGCTCAGTGGGGGGTGGGGGGGACCCTGATGAAAAGGTTTAATCCTGAAGCTTTTGTTTTTAATGTGTGAGACTTCTCTTGAAGTCTAAGGGTGCCTTAAGCATTTAAAAGCTGGTCTGGCAGTGGTTATCATTACAATAAGAGGGTATGAAGCTCAGTATCAAGTTTGCAGTTTTCTCTCAATTTTATGACTTCTTGACATAGATTTAATTTCAAGATCTTAGAAAGGAAGGTAGATTTTCTTCATTCTGGAGTAATGATACTAATAGTTGATACGTAGTTGTTTACTGATTGCAGACATTCTTTTAAAGTGTTTTATATATGTTAATGGTTAAATCCTCCCAACCACCCTTTGATGTATTATCTTTTTGATTTTACACCATAGGAGATGAGGCACAGTATGGTTAAACAAGTTGGAATTTGTATGTAGGGACAAAAAACGGAGAAATGGGCTCCAGCCTTGACTAAGGCTTGGTCACCCAGGCCCCTATCATCCCCCTATTCATATGAGAATAAATATTCAATCAATAAAATAATGCCCTTGGAAACTTGGCAGTACTGTAAACATGGAAGGTACCTGTGGTTTTAGTCTGGTATCTCACAGTGTCTATATTCTGTTTTTCGCTAAGTGGATCCTGAACTCTTAAGGCTAGAAAAACTACAAAAAGCACTATTACTGTTATAATGAGCATTGTGCTATGCAGATATAAATACTTTAATCATTAATAATTATTATAAGTATTACCATCAATACTTTTACAATTGTAGAAAGCCATGTCACCTTGAATAATGCTTCTATCATAAAATATTCCAATTTTATCTCAAACAAACCATGACATACAGGTTTGGAACATGTCTTACGAAGCCTACTTTGTCTGCTTCTCTGTGCTATGAGCACTGTCCACTCAGCTTGGTTCTAAACCCTAGGAGCTTCTGTTTCCACCTGGTACTACCTGTAGCCAGGCTTTCCTTCAGGCAGGTTTTAGTAGCTACTGGTAAATAGCCAACACCTGTTGACAGGGGGAAATAAATAAATAAATAAAATTATATATATATATATATATATATTACCCCACTCACACACACACACATATGGGTTGGAGATGTCCTTATTCTTAAAGGTCAGCTCCTACAGTGTGAAGAATTAAAGAGAACATTTTTGTTTTATTAGTTTTAAATCCTTTTCCTAATTTTAAAGTAAATATTTACTATAGAAAAAAAGAAATGAAAACATTAAAAAATATGCAGGGAAAAAAACACCTTTAATTCTTATCCAGAGGCAACCACTGTTATTTTGCCACATTTCCTTCAGCTTTATTTCCAAGATTTTTATATACTTTAGATCATTCAGTGAATGTCAACGACAGATTGAGTTCTCTATTATGTGCCAGGGACTACACTGGGCACTTTCATTCACCTACTGTCTCATTACAACTTTATATGTTGCTTTGTTTCCTCTTTACATTATAAATGTTTTTCATGTCACTAAAACCTCTCCGTAAGTATAATTTTCAGTGGCTACTTAATATTGTATTGTGTGGTCTTAATTTAGATAACCACTCCCTTACACGTTAGGTTGAACATGTTAAGTTTCTAATATTTTGCTATTAGAAATAGTCCTCTGGACATGGTTGGAGGAGGTCATCAAGAGCACGTTGGCTCCCAGTTGACCGGAAAGCCAGACCTGGGCGATTCAGACTCTTCACCCCCTCCCCTGCCCTTGGAATATAAGTTTTGCCCACCATTGCCACAGCCAGAGCCATTTCAGTGATGCAGCCTTGAGAGGGTAATGTGTTGTTGAGACCATCTGGGTGGTATGCAGGGCTGAACCTCCTTAAGGACAGCATATAAACTCTTAGTTCTGGCGGGAGGGTGCAAAGATTTACTTGTCTTGCAGCCACCCAAGACAAGTCCCCTTGCCTGTTACCTGCCACCTACCAATCTGGAGTGGCTGCCTTTTTCTTTGGTCTCTTCCTGGCTTCCAGTGTAAGGGGGCCAGTTTCAAATCTTACCTGGGTACTCCTGGGGATACAAACCAACAGCTGTCCTTCTAGGCCTGGAGGTGGCACTGCAGTGGGCAGCTCGCAACCCCTCTTTGTGATGAGAGCACAGGTAAAGTTTGCTGTGCTATTAGAGGTGTTTTATAACTAACCTATTATGAATAATGCTTAACTCATATGTGGCCTGACCCACCGGGCCCCTATCAACTGTAGAGTGATTCCCCTTTAAGACCTAGTGTTGTAGATACTTGGAATTTGTGGTTTTAACACTAGCAGTTTTGACTTGGAGAATAATCCAATGGTCCAGGAAATCAAGCAGGCTTTGTTTTTTGTTTTTTTCTTTTTTGCTGAAGTATTTGTCTGTCAGAGCAGTTATGTTTGCTTTCTTTTATTGTCTGGTAGGTAGGAAATCTTGGAGGTAGAAACTTACGTCCTTGTGAAAAATGTCCCCACGAAGGAGTGCAGCATTTGGTACTGACTATAAAATAAGAGAAGATTAAGAGGTCAAGGAACACTGTGATCCTTAATCAGAAAAAATAGGTGGTTTAATGGAATTTTCTGGGTTCAAGGAGTGTTCTCCAAACTTTTTTGCTGACATCCACCTAAAAGATGTTTGAAAAACTATGTACTGCCTCACACATTTAATTGTTTTTCTTTGTAAGTTGAAGTAAAGTAAGTTTTTAATAGAGATAGAATAAATAAGTTGAGGATTGGCTAGTTTCAATAAATATTTCATGACTTGCTAAGATAGGTTTATCTCTTTGTTGAGTAATGCACAGCAAATCTGAAACAAATGACATAACATTTTTATCCATGGTTTCATTCATTGGTAGCTCCAAAAAGCAGACTACATTCCACCTCGATACATTTAAAAGACTTGGCTGTACTCATCCTACATTGTTTCTGGTTGTTCTGAACTGAGAATATCTCAACGTTCAGAAGGTAGTAAGCAGGAAAAAAAAAAAAAAAGATTATCATTCTGCCCCACATCGTTTTTCATTTTTACTTTGCTTTTGGGGTGAGAAGGAGAGACACGGGTAGGCTGTCAAGTGTCTTTTTTTTTTTTTTTTTTTGGTGGTACGGGGCCTCTCACTGTTGGCCTCTCCCGTTGTGGAGCACAGGCTCCGGACGCGCAGGCTTAGCGGCCATGGCTCACGGGCCCAGCCGCTCCGCTGTATGTGGGATCTTCCCGGACTGGGGTACGAACCCGTGTCCCCTGCATCGGCAGACGGACTCTCAACCACTGCGCCACCAGGGAAGCCCTGTCAAGTGTCTTAAACTATCTTTTCTTGACTGCGGAGAAGGTCATAGCTGATAGCATTTCTGTGTGTGTTGTGGCCATTAGGACTGGGTCCTAATTGGGCAAGGCAATTCCTTATTCTTGACTTGGTTATCCACTGTCAGAACCTGAGGACTTTCTCAAGAAGCTGAAGAAGTAGAAGCTCATTCTACTTGGGGTGTCTCTGATTATTGAAGACTGTCTACGTATTGACCTGAAAGTTATGACCCTCCATGGGTCGTCCATTAGTACTTAGTCCTGACTCTAGCTGTAATTTGTTCTCACTTCTGTATGAGTGTCTTGTATGCATTTGAAAATGACTACTCTCTCCACTCTAGGCTTTCTTTTTTAGAATATCATCTGCAGTTCACTGGTAATCCACATGGATATTTCTGAAAAATAAAAAATTAGAACTCCTATACTTTTGAATAATTAAATATTACCTACTAGGAAACTCCTGAGAAATGTATGAAAGCTTACTAAAATTTGGCACTTCTACGTTAAAATGAGCAAGTCTGTATGGGAAAGTACAGTGAGGGAGGGGGGAGTCCTAATTTAGTATTCTGCTAAAAAGTCCACAACATGGTGCTTTGGAACAATACAAAGCTCCTATTGTGTGGGATATTCTGGCGATTTTAAGGACTCTGTTAGCCCTGAACCAGTAGGGTTGTCTTGAGTTGTAGTTGGTTTCATTTACTGTTCCTGCATTCATATTTGCAGGAATACTTTTTTGGAGCCTGTATTTTGTGATGGCTGATATTGTTTGTGATTATACCGCTTTGGCTGGTACTTGGTTCTTCTCCAGTTCTTTGTAATTACTGGGTTCGTTTTCTACTGACAAAAGGGTAGTTTGAGGCAGAAAAACGTTTGAGAACCACGCTCCGTGTCCTCGATCCTTAACCAGGAATTTGGGCCGATCTTCCCAGCTGATTCTTGCCTTAACGAGGAGCGCTGCTGTTGTGGTGCTGATTCCATCTCACATTCTTTGCGTCTGTCTTCTCAGATCATTGATTTCACAAACTGGACACCTCTCCCTCTTCTAGCCTGTTCCACCTCCTTTATCAGCTAGCTACATGGGCCCAGGCCGTCACTCTGCCCAGCACCCTTCTCTCCCTCCTTCTCTCCCTCCTTCCCTCTAATTCACAACCAAGTCCTTTGTGATCTGGCCCTCAGTTTCCTTTCTCTCGGTTCATTTCCATTGCCACTGGCCTCCTTCAGGCCCCCCGCACTACTTTTTGTCTCCTCGCTCACTTTCCAACCTCCAACTCCTGCCCTGCGTTCAGCATTCTCTTAAGTCACAGATCCCTTCGTGTCCCTCCCGTGGTAAAAACCTTCAGTGGTTTCCTCTTGTCTATAGGACAAATCTGAATTCTTTTGACTGATTTGAAAAGCCATTCAAAATCCCAGCTCCAGATTATCTTCCTAGTGTTACCTATTGAAATAGCCCTCCTCCCAGGCCTATTCAAATACAGAACCTTTCTCTTCCCCGCCCACCAAAATCGGTTATCCTTTCTCTGTGGTTTGCTGGCACTTGGCTCATAAATAGATTAGTATTCTCGCTTCTGTGTTTGAAATCAGTGCCTATCACAGAATTTGGCTATAGTTGTCCTCACTGTGTGTTGACTAGATGCATGCAGATATGAATGAATACACAAGGCTGTTTATTTACTCTCGGATGTGTATCTGCTTTATTATCCAGTACCTCTTTATACGGTCCTTAAGTGAATTATGGGAGACTGTCTAGTGCCTTCTGGAAACAAAAATAAAAAGACTTCTTTTTTTCATCTAATTTTCTTTTTAAGAGGAAAGATATTCATTTAGCATGACTAATTTTTAGTGAATCCATTTTAATTGTTGGGGATTATTAGTCCTTTTCTAGGCAGCCAAACCAGCCACTCCCATCAGAAAGAAGTCAAAAGCTTGCCTAAAGTTGGGGGGAAAGTGGGATTGCATGCACGAGGAAAAAAAAAGTCAGGGAGAAAATAATATTGGTACCAAAATGGTAAAAAGTAGCTGTATAAAATGATGGTTGTTATTTCTCTTATTGCTCTTCCAGTTTTCCATAATCTTTTTTGTATTACATTCTGGGTATGTATAGGTGGTGGGATTTTGCATATGGTCATATTTTTTCATTTTTTGCATTAACTATAGTGTACTTACTATCTTCATAGTAAAAGATCAGCTTCATTTTATAATGGTGTATTATCTGATACAAGGTAATAAGCATTTTTGTAAAACACCAATGCACACTTTAATAAACATTAAGCAACATAGTTAAACACAAAGGCATTTTGTGAGAACAGGGAACTGCACATTCTTATTTCAAATGAATACACTTTCTCAGATTAAGGTAGAGATTAGTCATACTGTTAATGTCACAAAAACTTCCCTTTCTCCATTTCTAAATTATACAGTTTGATTATTCTTTTAGTAGGAAAGGTTCCTGCTTCTTTAAGGAAGGGTGATAACAGACATTCACTTGAACATGACAACTTTTATGTCTGGGTTTCAGGAATGTATCTAATATGGCAAAGGTTCCCCAGGGACAATAGTCATCTAATCTAATAGCAATAAAAGATTAAACATAAACCTGTCTCTAGAGAGCAAAAAATGAATCGGGTAATCAGCTCAGGGACCTCGTGGCACCTGGAAACAGATGCTGCATATGTACCTGGGATACATCATTAACAAATACTCCAGCACTGCTGAATGCCTGGGAGATCAAGGCATCGAATGCCTGATTTAGAGGAGCTGGAAGGAATTTGTTACTCTCTGCAATAAAGGGCCAGTCTAGTCCAGAAGCCAGGCCTTGTGGAGCCAGAGAACCTGGTGTGTCTAGTCTGGTAGGAAGTCCCAGGGATCTTGTTGGGACCCCAGTGACAGAGCTTTTCCACAGGACTGCTTTGCAGAGATCTTATCAGTTCTGGGCATTGCTTTGAACTCTTGCTTCTTCTGGACTTGCTGTTAGAGAGAAGAGAGAGACAAGGGATTGATTGCAGTGTGAGAACATGAGAAGTAGTATTTTGTTTTTACAGTTAGCTGTGTCTAGGAAGCATTGTCTCAGCCAGCAAACAAAAGGGCACAGGAGCCGGGAAAGGGAGGGTGGAGGAGAATGGGTCCAGATCATATGGGATATAGTTTAAAATCTCTGTAATTGATTTAAGATGATCTTTTGGTTTTAACCTTCCTATAAATTTAGAAAAAGTTCTGCCCTTATGCTCCGGACAACTTAAATAAGTATTCTTTCTGGATGCAAGAAAATAAGCAGAAGGATAGAAATATCCTGAAGGAGCAAAAAAGACAATAGTAAATATAAGGAAAATATTAGGTATATTAGACTCAATTTTTCTAAAAGAGTGTTAAAAGTACTATTTCCTCAAAAATAATATTTCTTGAAGTAAATTTAAAAATTTAATCTGCTAAATGTTTATGACTTTCTTCTGTAACATCAGAAGAAAGGTGCATTTATCTCTCTTCAGGTAACTTTTTTAAGGGAAGTTTTTTTCCTATTACAGAAATTTATTTTTTTTTAATTTGAAAACTACCCTAAAATAAAGCATAAGAAATTATACATTGTTTCATATTCTAGAACAACACGTTTATGAGCCTAATACCAAAATTACAATTCACCAAGTATGAAACATTCTGACTAGCACAATCTCTAAATATATATATACATTTCTGACTGGTGGAGAGTGAGGGCTATATGATTGTATCTGACATTTTAAAACATTACAACAGGAATTTTCACATTATAAACTTTTGATACATTTTTAAACATTCAAGCAAATTTTCACATACTTTAAATGCTTGATATGTATTTATACTTTATTTTGAAAATAGGCTTCCATTTCAATGCCATATAATATGAATATTATAATAATTTAAAAAATAAGTATTAATTATTGGGCTTTTTAAAAAATTGGGCAAATGTTGATGCCAGTCCCTCCTGAACATCCTGTAACTGCTGTGTAGGCTTGGATTGGGGGTATTTTATGTGGATAATTAAGGCAAAACAGCTGGTTTTTTGAACTTGCATTATTATAGAGAGAGAATAACACACTCACAATGGAAAACTACATAGAATAAACAAAAACAAAAACAAAACTCTACCATTATAAGAGAATTAATCGTGGCTAAGGAACAAAAAGTTCGGCCTCAGAGATCTATTGCATCATCAGACTAAACTTTCTGTGGAGATTGTTTCTTCCCCCAAAAGTATTTGGTGTCCAGAGGCTCTTTTTGTCCCAGCAACGCTGAAGGGACCAGGGTATAGGGACTCAAGCTGGTGAATTATGCTTGTCCTACTTTCTCACAGTGGAATACAGATTCTAACAAAAATTGGTGCAATTGGATCCCCCTTTCAGGATTAAATTTTACTTAGTGGGAAGAATACGTAGTCTCTTTTATGTTTATAGTCTGTCCTATCTGGATATGCTCTAATAGATTTAAACTGTTTTCCTAAGGTAGTTACAATATAACAGCTCCAAATGTCTTGTTTATATGCAAAGTCTAGGACATTTGGAATGTAGTAGTTTTCCGAAGTATTGCTATAAATTGTGTTTTCATTGATCTCGGGCCAGACCATCAATAGCTTGCCGATTGTCTTCAGTAGTTGGCTTAAATTGTTTTTTTCATGTGAAAATGAAAAGCAATACTCTTGTTTTCTCATGAGTTCAGCTGAGTTTAAATATTTAATATTTCCACCCTAGTTTCTGAAATTTATGTATGTATTGTTTTTCATCAAATTGTATGCACCTGGAGTCCTAGAATTAGGAGATATACATAAAATCTTTACTTTTTTCTTAAGACTTTTCTTATGTAGAGAAGCATTAGGATTCATCTTGATAAAGCAAAGATGTGTACTGTCACAGAAACATTTTTTAAAGGAATAAACTATCAGTTGTAGTTTCTTCATTCAGTGGATAGGCCTGGTGCAAGTAACTTTAAGTTACATATTGTAGAAAATTTAGGAAACACAAATAAGCAAAAATAAGAAAGCAAATATTACCCTGAGATAAACATTAACATTTTGGTGTAAATCTTTTTAAACATCTTTCTTTCCATCTCTCCATCTCTCTGTTTTTAACAAAAATATTTTCATAGAGTTCATACCATATTTTTCTGTAACCTGACTTTTTTTCTTAATATGGAATGGAACATATTTTTCTTTTTTTTCCCTGTTCTTAAATACTTTTTTCCCTGTTCTTAAATACTTCCTTCACCAAATTGTAAGCAGAACTATGTTTCTTTAATGTAATGTTCTAGCTGACATTGGAAAACTTCAGGAGACACATGTCATTCTTTTCAATCAACATATTTTCTATCATTCTTAGAAGGAAAAAGAAAACTAGCAGCTTTAAAAGAGCAAAAGAATACACTGAATAACAGCATTAAAATGGTTTTAAGTTTGACCAGTAGAATAAAAGTGCAATAAATTTCAGATTATTTTCTTCATGGATTATGTCTTCTTTGGGTAATAACTCATCAGTTTGCTGTGCAGAACAAACCCGCCAATCAAGGAACTATGTTAAAATGCTTTTAACTGCAAGTAACAGATTATAATTAACTGTGGCTTAAAACATAAAACATTTATCTATTTCATATAAGAGTAAATCTGATTGGAAGCCTCTGTAGTCATTCAGTGGTTTAATAATGTCATCAATGTTCCAAGTTCTATCTGAGTTTTTGTCTTGCCATCCTTAATGTATCAGCAGTATTTTCTTGGTGGTTCCAAGATGGCTGCCATTTCACCAAACATCTATCCTCACTGCAACTTCCCAAGCAGAAGGGAAGGGACAGCAGCAAAGAAGCCTCCTTTTAGTTCTCTTCTTTGTCAAGAAGATACCTCCAAGCCAACTTGCTCTTAATAAGTTTATAAAAGGATTTACTTCTGTTATTGCTGTAAGTTCATCTCATCGGTCAGGCCTGGGTCACATGCCTCACTTTTGGACCATTCACTGACAAAGAGGAGCGGAATTGCTTTTCTAACCCTTAGACTGCTGACAAAGAGACCGATTGCCTTGAGATGCTTATACCCTGTCTTTCAGGGCTGTGTGCATTGCCCTCCAAACGATATCAGATTAAGTTTCCTGTTAGCAAGGGAAAGAATTGGGTTGGCTAGCTTACCCTCCACTGTGCTGGTAGTACAAGAACATACACTCTAAGAAGACAGAAAAGATTGAAGTCTGAAATAAAATTCATTTTGGTACTTTTTACATGACTCCTCACAGACAGAATGGTCTTATTAAAAAGTGGAAACATTGACTTATTCATGCTGATGTTAAACACAAACTATTGTGTGAATTACTCCTTAGTCTCTAAGGATGATAGAGCTGGAAATACTAACCTTCTAATGGCAGTGGAGGAATAATTCCCAAACAAAGTCCCAAGAAATGATTAAGAAAGAACTGTTCTACACATTGCATGATGTGAGAGTACTAAAACTTGACCCAACATTGACAATGTGCTGGGATCACTGATGTCAGAATGTATCATTCGTCTTCAGTAACTCGGTACGTAAACTCAATGCAGATCTTACCTAACCTTCCAAAGCATGGCACTACTTTGGAATAAGTAGCCATTATTGTCTCTGTTGGATCGCATAACACGTGCTAGTAATATCATACCGAGGGATGATATAGTGACACTAGGGCCACATTCTGCCTAGGTTTGAATCCTTGTTCAGTTCAGTCACTTACTAGGTCTGTAACCATGGGGAGGTTACATATCTTTTTTTTTTTTTTTTTTGCGGTACACGGGCCTCTCATCGCTGCGGCCTCTCCCGTTGTGGAGCACAGGCTCCGGACGCGCAGGCTCAGCAGCCATGGCTCCCGGGCCCAGCCGCTCCGCGGCATGTGGGATCCTCCCAGACCTGGGCACAAACACGCGTCCCATGCATCGGAAAGTGGACTCCCAACCACTGCGCCACCAGGGAAGCCCAACATATCTTTTTTTAAACCTTAGTTTCCTTATCTGTAAAATGTGGAAAATAATACTGACCTGGTAGAGTTGTTGCCTTGATTAAATGAATTAATGTGTGTGAAGTATTCACTAATGCTATGTGCTATATAAGTTTTAGGTATGTTATTATCATTGATGTTAATGTGTCAATATTGAACATTTTACCCAGTACGTTCACATTGTCTCATGGTCCCCTCAACGCAACACTGTGAGCTAGGAATTTTCATCCCCGTTTTATGGACAAGAACATTATATAATTTTATGTCCCAAATCATGTTGTGAGCCCAACAATGATTCTGTTTGTCTTTTTAGTTTCTTAATTATAAATTTTACTTATAGTGTGAGCAGAAATTATAAAATATGTTGAATTTACACATTCCTAGATTATACAGTCCATAAGATCACATTAGAACATATGAAGAAGAGATAGGAATGTTTGATTAATAGACAACAAGTGTCCTAGGAGTTAATTGCACTCTGGAGAAATAATTATGTTCATTCACTGCATTAATTTCTTGGGATTGATTTAGATACTTAGATGTAGCAACTCTGGGTGAGAGTAAAAATACAGGTAAAGATCATGGTATATTACATGGCAGTTTCCTGTGCTTTAAATATATTCTATACCTGTGGATTTTGCATCCATGACTAACAGGTCTAACAGAGGAAAAGCAGATCCAGTCTGGTGAATATGTGTTGACACTAGTACTATCCAGCTCAGTGCAAGAGAGAAGGTCAATAGGAAATTCTCAGTGAGTCCAATCTGATTCACTAGGGCCACAGGCAAAAAGAGGTACCGTCTGGTATTTTTTTTTTTTTTTTTGATTTATGTTCAGAAGTAACAGCATTCGTCATTAAGATATGTACTTAAAATGATTGAATGGCTTTATAGCCCTATATTTGAGATGGTTTTTATTTCTAGTTTGCATTGAAAGTAATGTCATTTCACCCTATTTTTTCTCCAAAGCATCTTGCAGAAGGACCAACTAGTTAACCAAGAAATTTTTTTACAGTTCAGCAAGTTCTTTTGGCAGACTGCAGCCATAGACTATTTAATAACAGCGTAAATTAAATTATGATGGCCTCCTGCAGATCTAGAAATCAGGTGATGAATCCATTCTCATCAAGTCTAAGAGTTTTTTTTTTCTTTTTTTCTTTTTTTTTTTAATGGTGTAACTGCCCCATTCTTATACTTTTTTTTTTTTTAGATGTTGGGGGTAGGAGTTTATTAATTAATTAATTTGTTTTTGCTGTGTTGGGTCTTAGTTTCTGTGCGAGGACTTTCTCTAGTTGTGGCAAGCGGGGGCCACTCTTCATCGCGGTGCGCGGGCCACTCTTCATCGCGGTGCGCGGGCCTCTCACTATCGCGGCCTCTCTTGTTGTGGAGCACAGGCTCCAGACGCGCTGGCTCAGTATTTGTGGCTCACGGGCCTAGTTGCTCTGCGGCATGTGGGATCCTCCCAGGCCAGGGCTCGAACCCGTGTCCCCTGCATTAGCAGGCAGATTCTCAACCACTGCGCCACCAGGGAAGCCCTTCTTTTTTTTTTTTTTTTTTTTTTTTTTTTTTTTTGCTGTACGCGGGCCTCTCACTGCTGTGGCCTCTCCCGTTGCAGAGCACAAGCTCCGGACGCGCAAGCCCAGCGGCCATGGCTCACGGGCCCAGGCGCTCCGCGTCATGTGGGATCCTCCCGGACCGGGGCACGAACCTGTGTCCCCTGCACCGGCAGGCGGACTCCCAACCACTGCGCCACCAGGGAAGCCCTTTTATTCTTTTTTAAAGGGAAACATTTTCTGTAATCAAAAGATACATCCATTGCAGAACAAAATGGAATTATGGTATGAGCCGTTGTCCCTTTTTACTGAAAATATTTTTTAAAATCCCATTTTTCTAAAGGCAGTTTACTCCATCAGCCAAGGTGCCTACGTCTTATAAAGGTTTGTTTAGATGATGGTCAGGAGTCTTTTGAAATGTTTCAGATGTGGATGCTGTAGGACGAGAAAATGACTGGTTGAGGGTATCATTCGGGGCATTAATGGAATCTGGAGCAGTTATTGCCGTCCTGGGACTAGTACTCAGAGGACAAATTGGTCTGCTGGGATCCCAGTTTGCTTGCTTCCAAGCAAGTTCACGTTTCCCTGTTTGTGTGTATTCTCATGCTTGACTAAGTCACACCCAGCAATTTGTATTGTCAAGGCGGAGAAGCAGGTCAGAGGTGCCATTTGAATGTATAGACAGCAGATGAAGTCAATGGATGAAACAGCATACTACTATGGTGATGCAGGCTGTGCCTTTTGTACTTTCTTACACAGACCTGTAGGTTGACTCAGCACAGGGCTGCTGGAAGGTATCGCCTGAACATATGAAAAGTCAGTGTGGCTCCAAATTCTGTTTTTCCTCTTGTACTTAGGACCTGAAGAAAAGCAGGTCTGGGAGATCTGGGAGTGTTGGTTTTCATGTGTTTCTCCTGCACTATATAGCATCAGGTTCAGAGGAAAAGTCTCCGTATTCCAGGGGACATAGGTCCATTGTCTCACTGTAATAAGACTAAAAAAAAAAGCCCTTTGCAGAGTCCACAGTTAAAAAAAAAAATCAGCAATAATTTTAAGTACTTTGGGATAATGCAAGTATTTATTTTTGCAGGAATTTATTTTAAACTAAGCAAATTCAGATCACATTTCTCAAGAAGAAAGGTAATCACTCACCTAAGCAACTGGTATGAAGTATGAATTATACTCCAGAAGGCTCTTTCTTTGCAGGGATGGATTAGTACTGTCTACCTCTGATCCACATTCTTTGTAGGAGGTACAGTTGATTCTCATTACTTGACTAGTTATGTTCTATAAAGTTGCTGGAAATACTAAATTAGCAAATTCTGAACCATTGCTTCTAGAGGAAATACAGGGTTAGGTTCCTGCAAGCCCCTGGTCATATTTTTGTCAACCAAGCAATGCTTGTTTTATGTGTTTCTGTTTAAAGATACCTTATTTAATGTATCGTTGCTTCATTAACATTAAACTCTCAGCCAACAGCACCATAACTCAGGCCTGAATGAAGCTTATCTGACACATGGCTTTCTCGGTAAGACACAGCACAGCCTTGTGCTTAGGAACGCTAGACAGCATTTCAGCACTGGGGGCCATTTTAAACAGTGAGATCGCCAACAAAAAACACAAAAATGCAGAAAATGTGACACTAAGTAGACTGAAAAAAGGACACTTTTTTACAGTATGAGAGTTGAAATAACAAGGCAGAGCGTTGCCTTGTTTGACCTCAGCCTGGAATGCAAGCATCGGGCAACTCAAATTAAACACCACTCTGGGAATGACCACGAATGACCATGGAAGCACTGTGTGTTTAGATTTGGGGGTGAGAAATAAATTTTAACGAGTAGGTGAATTTGCAACAATGAGGATCAACTGTATTCCGCTGTAGGAAGTAACATCCAAAGTTCAAGTGTTCATACTGTCCTGGATAACCCTAATTTATAATGACAGCACTCACCTATCCTTAGCAGTGAAAATACTTTTTCACAGAATGCTGAGAAGGCAAGTCTCTTCGTACATAACAGAGAACTTGTCTTTTCAGATTTACATCACAAAGCATGCCTTTAAAGCTGGAGATTTAAAATTTTATTAAAGGAGATAATTAAAGGAAAAAAAACCCCAAAACTGTTGTGGTTTTCTGAGGGAGAATCCAGAGAGAACTAACAGTTAGCTAACAGTTATTGAGAGCCTATCCTGGGCCTAAGATGGACTTTATGAACATTCACTCACTTAACCCTCCATTTTACAAAATACAGTTTGTAACGGGGCCTGTTTTGCAGCTGAGAACCTCAGGCACAGAGAGGATGAGTAACTCGCAAACAGTCCTACAGCTATAGCTGGTCATCGTTAGAGACGGGTTCACAGCTGGGCAGTCTGGCTCCACCCACTAGGCTGTACTCCGTCCCCCACTTTGGCCTGCAACCTCCGCACTTATTGGGAAAATCACAGAAACCATTTCCAAAGAAAATATTTTAAAAGGGTAGGGATGGGTGGCAGGGTGGGCTTCATTTTGTTAAGGAAGGCCCAGATCAATGGGAATATACTGTATGAAATAGCAGTTTTTGAAACAATTGTGATTGTATCTTTTGGATTGGACTCTTATTCCAATAATTTACAGCAATATAATGCTCACCTAACGAGCTAAAAATACAGATATAAAGTACTGATTCACTTTGGAAGAGTTTTAATTTTTTTTTTTTTTCAGTAATCTATGTTCACTTATATTCTGGGCTCTAGTCATATAGTGATACGAAGGCAAAATTTCTACTAAAACATTAATCTTAACTAATAAACACTCCCCAGCTGGACTTTCCAATTGGAATCAAGCACTAAATTTAGAATTTTGTACCAAAAATACAAGAAAGAACTTCCTTAATTGGCCTGATATTTGTCAGCACCTAAAGGCCTCGATAAGTTTTATATAAACCATTAACACAGCCTTAAACATTGAAGTAGGCATTCTGTTCTTCTGCCGCTAAGAAAATAAGAACTCTATGTATATATTAAGAAAAAAAAATGATGTTAGTGAGCTACTTGTATGTGCTTGACAGAGATCACTTTTCAAGAATAGTATGATGGAAAGGTCCTCTACCTGCCCCTTCCCCCCCAAAAAAACCAGAAAAACCTTTAGTAGACACTTATATACCCATTAAAATTACATTACTGAGGAATATATCTTGACATAAAATGTACATGATATATTGCTACAGGGAAAAAATACTTGCCTACAAAACAGTCTGGCCAGTTTGTAAAACACACACATTGTATACACACATACATACACACATATATACAGTTAGTACAGTTTTAACTGTGTGTGTACCAAAATTCTAATCATGGTTGTGTTTTGAAGAAAGGATTGAGTTTTTACTCCAGGAAACCAGAAGAGTGTCTCATTGTACCTAATACTTTGCTAGTGGAGAGACTTCCAGGTGCCTTGGTGTTCAGCTGTGCACATCCAGGCTGATCAGTGTGTTCTTTGGTCAAACCAGCTGGTAATTACTAGAAGATCAGAGTATGCGTGACATGCAGGAGAGAGGCCAGAAGACAGAGAAGAAGGCAATGTCCTATGAGTGTTAGACAGACCCTCTGTAAATATCTCAATCTATTTGAATTACAGTCCATTCAGGAAGGCAAATATCCATGCAAAATACAGGTAGGTGCCATGCAGCAGAGCAGATATTCAAGTGCTGGAATATTGGAATTACAGCAAACGAGAAAAGAAATTCGCTGTAGTGGCATGTTTAGAAAGACTCCATTAAGAGGCAGGGACCTTGAGAGCTTTCATTATAGTTGGATTGACAAAAAGGAGAACTGGGAGTTTACTTTTAAGGTGGTAACGAGAAAACTGCATGTTCTCTGATATGCAAGCCATGACTGTACAGAGGGCTGATATTAAGAGGCAGTGTTCAGCTGCTCTCTGTTAGCCAGGACAAAAGCAGAAACACAAGAATTTAAGAGTTTTTGTTATCTGAAAAGAAAGGCAGGCATCTGGCCGTCTAATTATCGCTCAGGAGAGTTAGATGATTTTTCTGGCAGTAAGGTAAGGACAGACCAAGGTCCTAGACCAAAGACCTAGAGCAATCTTTAGAAGAAAGTCAGTGATGTAATGTCAAAGAACACTCCAGCCCAGGGGCCAGATTCATGTGGCCCAAGCCACTTCCTAATCTCACCAGATAGCAGGCTAGAATTCAGTCCCCAGGGAAATGGATAATGCTGACATGACAGTATCTTCCCTAAAGATGGGCTCTGAGCCAGGCTTTGTTGATAAGCTATCCCAGGAGTGCTGGGGCTCTGTGTCACTGACAGGGGAGGTGGCCAGAGGTATTGAAAGCCGGATCACTGGTTGATACTTTGTTCGGAAGGGAGAGAAGCCTAATCGGTCATCTTGCTTAGAGAAGACCACCCCTCCTTTCCACCTGCCCTGGTGCGCTAAAGGGTGCAGGTGGACAAGGTAGGACTGACTGTCCTCAGAAATTCATCCTGGCTTCTCTCCAATGTGTGGGTAAATGTTTGTGTTTTTCTGAAGCAGGTGTTACTGGCAACCTCCACATAACTTATTTCATAAATCCCCCTGATAATCCTGACGGGAATGCATTATAATTGTTATTTTATAGTTGAGGAAACTGAGTCACAAAGAGGTGATTAGCTCACCTCTGCCCCACAGCGAGTGATTGACTGACTTGGGATTCGAACTTGAGCATGCCCGGCTCCCGAGACCGGAACCCATGCTCCTGACCCACCACACCCCTACATGTGAAGGAGAACATCTAAAGCGTGGCCCTTCCATGACTCTGTGCGCTGGGCAAGCCGAGCTCATTCCTACCTACTCTGTTTCTTGCAGTGATATTAAAATGTGGGATTTGATAAGCATCTGTAGCCGAGAGGAGATGCAGCCCTGCCTGACTGAGGTTGACTTGAGGTTGTGGGGAATGAGGTTGGATACATGCGTGTAGATTGGCAGCTTGGAAGCCAGCCTCAGAAATTGGAGTAGCTCCAGTAGGCAGGAAAAAATCCCATGCAAATCAGATAGGAACATAATGGTGGAAGTGCCATCTTCTTTCACAAACCCAAGTAATACTTAGGATGAGCTATATGCAGTTGCCAATCCTTAAGTATTTTGACCTATGAAATGACAGTATCATATGGTTCAGCTAAAACAGGTTCCCTGGTGTTTTCATCACACTCTTCTTTCACATCCACTTTCCCCTGAGAGGATGTTGGAGAGGGCTGCCATTTTGAATTTCTTGTTGTTTGCAGACACCAAGCAAACAATCTGTATTGCTTGTCCAACTAGTTAGAAGCCAGTTCTCTTTTTGCAGAATAAAGGTCAAACCTGCTGCACAAGTTTATATATTTGCCATGATTAGGATAAACATTATAAAAATTAAATGCACAGAAAGGCCACACACTGCATTAATTTTTGGAAATCCTTCCTTTCGTCAGAAATGAGCAGCCTACCTGCCTACCTTCCATCCTGTTTTCTGCCTTTCAGCAAATCTTCGTGGCATCTCTATGGCAGACTTGTGATAGTGGAATTATCTAAAAGTGTTTGGGTCATAATACCCATGATAGAAGTACAATTTTCCTTTTCCCTTTTTAAAACCATGGCCTCAACTTTCCTTTCCCTGAATGTGTCATTAAAGAAGCAGCATATGAAAGCCTGGGACCTCTCTCTGTTATTTCATTCTAATTTCATTCCTTTGTGGTAGCGAATACACCCTGTATAGTTTCAATCGTTTAAAATATTTTGAAGGTTGTTTCATGGCCTAGCATATAGCCTATCCTGTGGATGCAGGCACACAGAGTTCCAGATCCACCTTTGACACTTCATGGTTTGCTGAACTTGGGCACATTCATTAACCTCCCTGGGCCTTCATTTCTCAGTGTGAAATTGAGGTCATCAACTTGGGTTCTGGCCAGAATTAAACAAGGTAAGATGTGTAAATTGCTTAACAAACGTCTAGCATTTTATAAGCCCTCCATAAAAGGTAGCTTTTACTGGCTTGTCTGTGAGCCACAATTTTATTTTTGCCTGGCTCTCCACCAAACAAGCGTTCCTAATCCAACAATTCTTTTTAACTTGTCAGGAAGCGTTCAGAAACATTGTTTCGCAACTCTGCATAAAACCTTTCCATTGCTCCCAAGTTGCCTATCCATTGACTCAAATTTCCCAACCTGATATGCAAGATTCTTTGCAGTATGACCTCAACTCACCATTCCTGTCTTATGGTTAGTTCTCCCTTTTTTCTATGGATAGCTTATGACCATGGCAAACTGAAGAATTTCTTATTTCCCATGCATCTCCATACCATCCTTTTCCTTTTATTTTTGTCACCTGGAATATCTATCCCCTTTCCCTGCTTTGAAAACTTACCCAGAAAGCCCCACTTGATACTACCACCTTCATAAATACTTTACAGTTTTTTGAAATTTTTTTTTTTTTTTTTTGGTACGCTGGCCTCTCACGCTGTGGCCTCTCCCGTCGCGGAGCACAGGCTCCGGACGCGCCGGCTCAGCGGCCATGGCTCACGGGCCCAGCCGCTCCGCGGCATGTGGGATCTTCCCGGACCGGGGCACGAACCCGTGTCCCCTGCATCGCCAGGCCGACTCTCTACCACTGCGCCACCAGGGAAGCCCTTGAAATGGTTTTAATCTTTGCCTTTAAACCCTCTAACTCTTCCATTTGATATTTGCATTTAAAACCCCTAAACTCCTATTTAGCTCTGGCAGATTTTCTCATAATAAAGTTAGCTGTGACTTGTATTATCATCTTTATAGCATTTTATACTAATTGATAAGATTTGCCTTTCAGTCAAGCCTGGTACAATACACAAACATTTTGAGTCACTGTCCACAATTGATCCTGAAAGCGCTGCGAGTGTTGATTTGGGGGGTAGCAATAAATTTTAGTGAGGAGAAGAATTTGCAAATACAGAATCTGCAAAAATATTCTATTTTCTAATTTTAGATACACAAATGTATCTAATACATAATGTTCTGTATCTTAATTTCTTCACTTAATGCTACAATTTAAACATATTTTATACACACATGCATATATTGTTTTTATTTCAGTGGAAAAGGAGCTTCTGTTTTGTTACTGTTGAAGCTGCATATCATTTCATTACATGGGCATTTGTGTTGTTTCCAATCCTTTATTATTAGAGATACTGTATATCTGTAGGATATACATGGATCAAACTGCAATGGAAATGCTGATAGATATTGTCAAATTGCCCTCCATGGTGGTGTACCTTATACACTGCTACCACTATTGTAAGAGGGGATGGCATTCTTTCACATAGCAGCATTCTTTGTTGGTTGTAATGACTTGAATTATATTTTAATACCAATCTCCTGTGTCAGGGGAACCATCTTTAAGTTTTCCAATAAGCCTTGAGAACCTACTGAATAGAAAAGCAAGTTAAAACCTCAAAGGGGTCAGTGTGTGAGATAGTCACATTCCTTCCCTCGCTGTGCACCTATTTCCTAACCT
The DNA here is from genome assembly GCF_011762595.2 of Tursiops truncatus. NCBI lineage: Eukaryota > Metazoa > Chordata > Mammalia > Artiodactyla > Delphinidae > Tursiops > Tursiops truncatus. Next base: position 29,680,684 of record NC_047038.1, read on the forward strand.
CTTAATTTGGTACATGACTGTACTAGGTATTTCACATCAAGCCATTTGTTATTCCCCATTCTGGTTACACTTTCTACAAAAAATAACATGTTTCCAAAAATCAGCACACATTGTAGCAACATATGGGCGACATGCATGCTTTTAGTGTTTTATTGTTACAACAGCCTAGAGTGGATAATTTGAATAAATTTAAACTATCTGAAGCTTCACTACCATGAAGTTGATGTGCATTAAAGCTAGTAAAATGGCATAGCTGTGACAACTCTTTAATAAGATAACATTTTTAATCCTTGCCTTCATGAAGTTTATATTTTAGTAGTAAGAGATAGATGGTAAATAAGTTAACCATGTATATTTCTGGTTTATCTAGTATGCCTGATGGTGATACATGCTATGGCGAAAAGCAAAGCAAGAAGGCCAGGACAGAGCTGGGGACAGCTGGAAGGTCTGGTTTGGCAGGGATGTTAGGAAAGATAACATTTGAGTAAAGACTATAAGATAATGAGGGTGAGCTATGCAGGTTCTGAAATGCTGGGATGAGGAAAGGGCCCAAGAAGAGGCTCTATCTGGCAGGAAAGTAGCATATCTGTTAAGGGGCCAGGATGGCAGGAGTAGATGAGTGAGGGGACGAGTAAAAGGAGAAGACTCGAGGCAAAGAGTCGAGAAGGAGCTAGATTTTAAAATTTGATCACTATCAGCGTGTTGAGGGTATGGGAAAATAGACAGTCATATGTACTATTGGTGGGACAATCAATGGCTACAATCTTGGAGAACTTTAGGCAACAGCCGTCAAGACTTTTCAACATACATACATTTTGCCCGTGACTGGGATTTCCCCCTTTACATATGTGTACAAAAAGATGCAGGTGCAAGAATGTTCTTTGCAGCATTGTTTTTAATAGCAAATAATTGAAAGCAATCTAAATGTTTTCCAATAGAGAACTGGTATAATGAAGTACGGCACATTGAAGCCATGGAATATTACAGAACTGCAGAAAGAATGAGGTCAAGCTCCAAGTGCTATGATGGGAAGATCCACCAGACACACTGTTAAAGTGATAAAAATCATCGTATTTAATAGTGCATGCCTCTGCGTGTGTGTGTGTGTGTGTGTGTGTGTATTTGTATTTAATAAGTGGAACAAAGTGGTAAACCAACCCTCACTGTATTGTTTAGAAAAAGGATTTAAACTTTATTTCAGTGTTTGATTTAGGTACTCATTTCTCTCATTGTAAAAGAAGTCGTACAAATCAATAAGAGAGATAAATAACTCAGTAATAAGGTAGATAAAGAACATAAATAGAAAGTTTACAGCAAAGGAAATGTGTCTTAACCATTTCTTTCAGGAGACGTGAAAAAGGGCTTAAATGAACTCAAAACTGAAGAAAGTAGAAAACAGCAATGAGATACCACTTTCATCTTTTAGGTTATGAGAGATTAAAGTTTTTGCACACTTTCAATGCTAGAGAGTGTGGGGAAATATGTTGGTAGAAGGATAGAAATTCCTGAACTTTTTGGAGTCATTTTTGAGGGTAATTTTTCATTCTCTATGAACTGTTAAAAAAAACTGAGATAGAGACTCCTGCTGATGTGAAAAGATCTCAGAGATACATTGCTGTAAGTGAAAAACATCAAGATGCACAATAGTATTAAAAATATGATTTTTTAAAAAGTACTTATGCATATATTAATACACACAAATATGCATAAAAATCTGAGGAATGGAATTGGGAGTCAGTCTGGGAAAGGGAAGGAGACTTGGCTTTCATTTTGCACGCTTTCTGTATTACTTGACTTTCTCTTTTTTTTTTTAACCCTGAGTATTTCTTATTTTTATAGTAAAAATTTAAATCTCATTTAAATTGAAAAACATTTATCTTTTTTCATATGATTAAGCACAATAATTTAATCAGTTTTTAAAATTGCCTTCATATATATTATTGACTGGTAGTTCCTGTGTATTATAAATCCCATGACAATAGATTTGCCTGTCTTGTTCCCCTGAGTATGCTCTGGTACCTTGGCACGTGGTCGGCACTCCATGAAAGTTTGCTGACTAAATGAATAAAGGAAGATAATTTTTAAATAAAGTGTTCAATATTCCAATACTACTGTCATTCTGGCAGGTATATTATTGCCTCCGTTTTACAGACAAAGGAGAGAAAAAACTGTTCAAATCACAAAGTAAGTATGGAAGTGAATAGAATAGATAAAATAAAGCAACTGCAGAGTAAGTTAAGCATTAGAACTGAGGCTAAGACTTTGTGAGTCATGGCTGGCTGTGTAACTTAGTGCATTATCCAACTTCTTGATCACTAACTGGAGAATGGTTGCTAAACTTTTTTGTCCTGGTTCTTGATGAATGGTGCTCCAGGGATCCAGAAAGATGTTAATAGGCGGGGAGTTTTTCTTCATCAGAGCTGTGTTTCTATCTCAGTAAACAGATCGCAATTGGAGAAAATGTGTAGGTTGATCCCATAGGTGGCAAAAAGTAAATTACATCACGTTTGGTTTAAAATTTTTGTGGTATTCAAATTGGGTTACTTAAATTATGGACCATCTATACAACGGTCATTATGTGGTCTGACAACTATTTCTGTGGAGATGGATGAATATGCACTGACATGGAAAGATGTGCCCTTATATAATATAAAGTAAAATAGGAATGTACACTATGATTGGATTTTCATAAGTAATATATATGTTAATAAATGCACTAAATTGTAAATAAGTACAAGAAAGTAATGTAATGAGTTTCTTAAGCTGTGTATTAAAGCATAATTAACTGACTTGGCAAACTTAGTTTTCAGGGTACTACATCCATGAACTTTGGATTATCTTTGTATTTATAAATAAAGTAACTGAGTATTTAATTACTATTTATATGTGTTTGTTTAATTCTTCCTTTTCCTAGAAAAGAATTTTCAATTAGATGTCAAAATATTAAGCACTGATCTCTGGTTCACGTCTTAACTTCATGAACATATATTTCCCACTTCCTTTCTTTTAAAAAATGTACTTAATAGAATGAAACAAAGTGTCGGTTAGGCTAATTCAACATGTGTAACCCCATGAGGGTGTTTTTATATCTTCCACAGCAGTTACATAATTCCTTGAGGTAGTGGGCACTCAGTAAATGTTTAGTGAATTGCCGTTGGGTTTCTTTCTAAAGAAAGATAAAATATCTTTAAGAAATATATTACAGATTATTCGCTCACCCCCACCAATACTGTGTAACGTTATGTGGCATATGGCTCTTTTTGCTTCACATTGCATATTCCAAATGATTTTCCTATTATGCTTCCGTTAGCAGTAACTTGAGGGAACAAGTGAGGTTGGTGTCGGGGTAAATGAAATGCTTGAGCCTTTCTCTCATGAACCTCTAACTTCTCCGGGGCTTTGGCCTTGCTGCAAGGAAACCAAGGAGGCCCTGGCTTTTTACTCTTGGACCGCCCCCCTCTCCAGATCTTCCAAAAGCGGGTCCACATGATGACTAGCCAGTTTGCATAGGCTGTTAAATCAGCTGAGTGAGTGAGGAAAGGGCACCTTCTACCAGTTTGGCCGTGGCTCCCTATAGCCACAAATATCCAGCCACGGGCTACCATATGAAAGATTTTTTTTGAGGAATAATTTTGTGCTTTTGGTGTGGATGCTGTTTCATGATACATTTTGTTCCAAGGCAGACATTTATTAGTAAAATTTATTTAATTAACCAAGGAAGTACAAAACTAACTGCTTAGAGAAACGAATTCAATTCTCCTGTCCTTTCTTTGCTGAGAACAAAGTATGTAATTCATCACACATGGAGCCCTTTTATTTCTGTTCATGAACATTCGTAAGATTTTAGACAGAGCACAGTCAGGCATGGAAGTGTCTTAGAAAAGCCCTTACTTTCATTACGCCCTCTGCGTAGTTCTCTCCTTCAGGGAGAATCACATCTTGATTCCAGGTCACCTGTTACCTAATCCTCTTCCCCTCCACCACTCTAGAAAACATTTTAACGTCCCCAATACTTAGATTTTACCAACTGTGGCAGGTTCAGTAACAACTACCCATCTCTTGCATTTCAAGGTGGCTCAGATGGAATCTTCCTTTTCCAGTAGGTTCTGGGTTTTTTTTGGTCTACCTCTTGTTCTATCCTTTTTTTGAGCCTTATTCAGTAGATATTTAAAGAGAAGACAGCAGGCATATTTGGAAGTATGCCCACTAAGGCACTATTCTTAAGAGAACATTTGTTCAATGTCTTTTTTAATGCTTGTGTGCTTTACTATTCCTGCACTGCTTTGTAGCCATTCTCGTTATTTAGCATAGTTGGTTCTGAACATGACTTGCACTTCCCACGTTGTCATCACCTGGGAGGCTTTTACTGTCACCCGTGCAAAATCACCTGAGCATCTCTGGATGTGGAGCTTGGGAGTTTTCAAATCTTACCCTGGAGATGAGGTAATGAGAACCTCTGATTTAGGAAGATATTAGAGACATTGGGTCTGTTTATCTGCCCAGTTGATTCTGATTCTTTAAAATCTACCTGGAAAATGTAGCCATTCTACCAATGGTGTATTGAGCAATCTCTGGGTGTAGATATGAGTACATGAGCCAGGACAACATGGGTCTCTCTTGCTGTCTGAAAAGAATGAAATTGTGTTAGAGTCAAGTTAAATATTCCAACAAATGTCTATAGCGTAGTTAAGTCCTGATACTTGTACGAGTTTTAAAATTTTGATTTCATAAAATATTATCCAATTTGTAATAAAATGCATTTAAATAATTTCAGTAGATTTTAGAGTTATCATTTTTCTTGTTTTATTTTTCCCTCTATTATAAACACATATTTTTTGTTACAGATAGGAAAGTTTCCTATACTCTCAGGTCCCAGAGCTAATCATTTCTGGTGCCTGTATTTTTAAATAACTTTTTAAATGATATGTCATTACTATTAACACGCTAATAAATATGTGTAACTAAATGTAAGAGGATTTCTAAAACCACAAAGTCATTAATAATTAGGATTATGCTTTAGTTCTAAACAAGCAATTATAATAATTTAACATCTGAAAACTCTAAGAAGTAAAAGTTTTTGTCTAGGTAAACATGGTCAATATATACTTTAAAATTATATTTTCAAGGAATTCTTAAAATATGTTAGCAGTTGTGCCCCAAATTTGCTAAAATTTGTTGGGTTTTATAAATTAAGTGCCTATCGTGCTTAAAATGTATTACTCATTTAATTCTCAAAAAAATGCTGCAAGGAGGATATTCTCCATTTTACAGATAGGGAAGCTGGGGCTCAGGCACAGAATTAGTAACTGTCAAAAGGGTAGGATTTTGACTCAGCCCTCTCTTTCTGGAAGGCGTTTGTCGTTTCTACTTCTACCACATTTTTGGCCTTACAGCAGCCAGAATTGCGTTTCTCCTCCAAGGTAATTACAAATATGAGACGGAGTTTCATAGTTGGAGAACAGCATAGCATAGGAGTCTCTGTCTTGGTCATTAAATTGCTGCTTCCTTTTTATTTCCGTGGAGGACCAAGTGCTCTACTCCATCCCATGGTGACAGTACAAGACAGAAGTTGGCAGCTGGTAAGAAATTCAGGCAGAGTTTGCGTCTGATGACAGAGATAGCCTAAAAAAATAACTGGAGAGAGAGGCAAATCAAATGTTAAACTTGACATTAAGAAATCAATATTGATGACACAACGCCTGGGACTTTTTACATTTCTTAACTTTTCTAAATAAAAGAGGAATCAGTATTTTTAATAGACAAAAGACTGTGCCTTGGTATTAAATCATGGTTGGAGAAAAAACTATTTCTGTTTCATTGCAAATGAAGTAAAGAATGCTGTTAGGTCAGTGGAGACAGCTAAGCCCTGTAAAGCTGCTTACTTTGCATTAAGAAACTACAAAGTAAGAAACAGCCCATTATTCCATCTCTAGAGTTATTTCAGGAATGGCCCTGGAAAGTTCGGTGGATCCCATTTTAAACAAAGATCTGTTAGTTTTGTTTAAATCTGTAAAATCATCCTTAAATTTTTCAAGTTTGTAATACTTTTCACTTCCTTTTTTACATGAAAGCATAAGATTTAAAAGTTTAATTTCCAAAACATCAAAAAGAAAACTGTCTTCTTTTAAGAAAGAGATTTACATGGAGGATAAAATGTGTCAACAGCTTATAAATCCTAAAGAAGCATTTATTACACTTTATTTCCTTTGTATGGAACCATTCACCCAACCATTCTTCTGGATTTTACATCAACAATTGAGTTCCATCATCAGTTAAACTTCATCCCACTGTCTAATAACTATGTATTAAATTATCCCACTCTCTCTTAAGGTTTAAAGCGTTCAAGAGAGATAGGTAGGTGGTAAATGCTGTCATTCTGTTTCAAAGGTAAATATTTTGTGTAAGAGATTAAGTAAGGTCTTAAATAAGGTCTCAGAAGTGACACCAGCCATCTACTTTGTACAGAATGGTATCATTTCCACAAATGTACCATAATTATAGTTTACTATTATTATTATTAAATATGAAAAGTCTTATGCATGACACCAGGAAATTTTCCTAACATAGATTCCATTTGTAATTTTCTTTGTATCTGTCAGTGTGCCCTGGCCGCCTAAAAGACACAAGCTCATGACATAAAAAAGTGACCAAGGGTGTATCAGAGAAGTTATTCATCAACTACTGTGTCCTCCCTGCTCTCTCACAGGCCAGTGTCTTTATTTATAGAGGGGTCACATAGGTTTGAGAGCCTGTTTTAAGAGATAAAAAACTGTCTTTGCCAATTTGAAAAAGCAAATTTTGGAAGAACCAAGTGTTCATTTTGAAATAAGGTTTCTAGGACAGTGCAGTGAGTGCTTCCCCCTCCTTCATCTAAAAATTTCTGAAATATTTTTAGCCATCTAACACACACACACACACACACACACACACACACACACACACACACTATAGTGACCTAGTTGTCATAATCATCACTAATTCTAAGTTTGCTCTGTGTGTGGACCAGCTGCATCCCTGGGGAGCTTGCTAGAAATGCAGCATCTCAGGCCCCACCCCAGACCCACTGAATCAAAACCTGCATTTTAACAAGATCTCCAGATGTTTCATAGGTTCAAACACATTCAAAATTTGAGAAGCTGGTGTCAGGAATCACTCACTGCCTGGAAGAAAGGCCAAACGTGGCACTATCTGTATTTTCACTGAATTAATTATTTTTCTGTGCTGGAGAGAATCCTGCTCTTTTCTAGACAAGGGAGATCCTGAACCAGGTGGTAGAGAGGAAAGCTTTAGGCAGGTAAAGGTTTTATAACCATAATAATGAGACAATAGCAGCTGTAAAATAATGCCAGGGAAATAACTGATGAGATTCCATTGTGACAGATGAGTTTTTTTCTCAGCAGTTTCCTCTTTGATGGTATCTTCAGTTAAAGATCTGCAAAGAGAAAGGTCCATAACCGGGAATGGGATGATGTAAGATGTGACCTTTCGGTAGTCTCTAAGGACAACTGTTTCTTATTATAACAATCCAAAGAGTATGAAGCTGTAAAAATATTTTTTGGGGGGTGTTGGAGTGCCAAGAACCAAATCAATAAGAGTGCACTATTCAGAATCGAATATTTCTCATGTGAATATTCATTTTACTGTAATCAGTTATTAGATGAACCTCCCTTTTACCCCTAGGATTTCTATACAGTTTAGAATTTAGAGATGTTCATATTTTCAGGTAATGACTTCTTATTGCTGACTGCTACAACTTCTCTAATAAGATTAATATTTATTTGCTGATTACTAAATGCATCCAGCACAAGCCATTAAGTTAATCTTCACAATACTCCTAGGCAGCTAAGGGCTCATTATTTCCTTTTTACTGATGAGGAAACTGAGAAACTAAGAGATTGAGTAATTTGCCAAAAACTGTACAGCTGCTAAGTGGCAGAAGCAAGTATTAAGTCCAGGATCTCTCATTCCAAAGTCTCTCCTCTTAATTATGACACTAGATTGCCTTCTAGACTTCTTTATGGCCCAAGAGCACTGGCTCTTAGGGACGGGAAAGCATTTCAAATCTCATTATTGCTCTAATTAGTAAAACCTTTTGGTAAATAATTACATATAAATCTTCTGACACACCCAAGCACCTGTCTTATCATTCACACCCAAATACTGGTCTCATTGGTGACTCATTACTATAATAATAGTATTAGAAGGCCTCAAAATCTCTTTCATGTGGAACTTATAAGAGGTACAGAAATTCAGCTAAGAATTTTAGTTTTATTTTAAAGATTTATTTTTAAATTATCAATATATATTATTACCAAATAATAAGATTAAAGTATAGGAATGGAAGGATCATACAGTGAATTAGTATCTAAAATCATTTAAATCATGTCAAGAATGTTTTAAGCATTCTGCTTTTTAAATTTTTTAAACATTTTTTAGCTTTTTAAAATACAAATTGGAGGACTTTTGAAAATACTTGCTTAACTTTCCTTATTGTTCAGAAATCATCAGTTTTAGAAATTGGCTATTGACGGGTGACGAGTAAGAGATTTCCTTTTGCCAGACAATATAGTGACATACATTAATATGGAAATTGCCAGTATGTTTGGATATTTATGGAGAATCATCAAAAAGAAATCTAGATCAATCTATATAAGCAAAGAACACAAAATTTATGAGTTTAATTTTTGCTGCCTCTATGTTTAAGTTTGGCAATTCAGGCAATGAGAATGTTGTATGAATTTGAATGCATGCATATTCAGGGTTATTTTGGAAGTGTATGGAATATAATGCAGAAAAGAAGAAACAGTTTCCACTCAGATTTTTACTTTTTAACTACACAATTGTTCACTCGCTTCATTATGTGCTTGGTTTAAAGAAAAAAGTAAGAATTCAACTAAGAATATGATTAGGAAGGTATTAAACTCTCTAAAATCTATAGGGAACCCATTCATTTATCAATTTGGGGATGCTTATAACATGTTTTTTCTGCTTATAACAGGTCTTTTCTAAGTGGAAATTTTTCTATGCAGGCAGGTAAATGTCTAGTCTTAGGAAGATACTTTAACAGGGAAATAGCAGAAGGTGCTCCAGATAGAACTCAAACCCATATCTGTTTTATTCCAGAATCTTTTTCTGTTTCTAGTAGTTGTCTTTTTCTATCTCATCTTTGTCCTGATTTGTGATCACAGACGTGGATAGACTGTTTCACCTCTTTTCTAGAACCAAATCAGAAGCCTTTACTATGGTAAACTGCTCAGCTTGGGAATGGTCTTGGTGACGTCTTTCTCATGAGTGTCTGAGTAGGTGGCTGCCGGCCAGGATTCCCTCTACCTGGATATCCTGTCCATTTGAGTTTCTCACCTTGCAGAGTGGGCGTAGGTAATGAGTAGCTGGGAAACGATCCTTTCTTGATCGGTTTTGTTTTCCCTCTTTGTTCCCTCTTTATGTGGGGGGATGGATTATTTCTCTACCTAGGTCTAAACAGAACTCTTTCCTTCTGAACCTGGTTTGCATTTACTCTATAAATACAAAACATGAAATCAGAGCGTGACATTTTTTGACCTTATCCACAGATTCAGGAGTACCATTAAAGAATAATTGAACTAATGAAGTAATTGGGAGACTTGTATTATATCTTGTGTATAAATAATATAATATAGAATAGGATAATGTAATATATATTTATAGAAAAAATGTGTTGTAAAGATAAATGGAAAACAGCACTGGAGCCTAGTTGGAACCACCCTGCACAGCTTTCTTCTGTCCCTTTCCTGTTCTTCTGTCTGCCTGGTCTGCTGCCCAATCACATCTTTCCCCTCCACCTTGACACCCTCCCCGCCACAACGCAACCAAATTCCTCCTGCAGCTGGCATGAACCCCAGCCTTCTAGGATGAGGATTTTAACACACTCCTGGGAGCTTGTGTTGAAAGTGACAGAGCAAGTTAGACCAAAAGGAGAGAGGCGGCTGCCTGATGACAAGATAAGAAAGGTTTCAACAATTGATGGGTTCTGGCTTCTAAAATTAGCTCTTTTGAAGTGCTGGAATTTCCATCTTTTACCGATGTATTTCTTGGCAGACGTCCTCTTTGTAGTGATTGCAGTTGTTCCATTTGGAATTAGTTCAGTTCTTCAAAGCAAGGAGAATCTGTTTAAAGACTTAGCTGCAAATTGTGTTTTTGTTGGCGATGGTCACTCCTGGGCAACAACCAAGTGGGGTGACACTAACTGCATCCATCCTGGCTCATTATATGTCATTAAGATCCTTTCTGCAGATTAGGAACGGTGGAAGGTTGGAGAGAGCAGTGCCACAGCTGACTCCTGAGGAAGGACCTCTTAAGTCATCTGTACCCTAAGGGGCTCATCACCCCACTGATGGTTAATACTGTTCTCTTGGGGAAAAAAGGGTATTAATATAAAATGTTCATGTTCATCATCAAAAAATTGGAAATGGACTAAGTATGTATGATTTTAAAGCCAGTAAAATATTGTAGGTATATGCTGTAAGCACCGTGCCAAGTTTATTGATTTACGGTGGAAGATTGCCTTTCCAGTATCTGAAATATCCATAACTACTCCCTGTGGCTCTCCACTTCTTGTAAATAATCCATAGGGATTATGGATTGGGCTGGAATCAAAATGCAGGGAACTACATCGTTTTGTGGGTTATTTCACCTGTAATAGAAACTGACATACTGTGTATTAGTATCCAGCAGATCATGGAGAATGCCCCTATAGGACAGAAAAAGTATTTTTTTGCTTTGAAGTTGCTATGTCAGTCTCTTGACAAATTTATTTCAAGACCACTCTTCCTGTGCTATGAAAGTCATTTACCTTATGTTCCTGTTGTTGTTTTCTTGGTGGAAAACTAAATTTTCTAATACAGTGTTGTTCCAACTTTAACGTGCATCCAAATCGCCTCAGGAACCCTGATCAAAGTGAACCTTTTTCAGGAAGCCAGTCTGTAGAAATGTAGATTCTTAATCTTAGATGGCGCTGGGGATGCTGGTTGTCACTGCCCTTTGAGTAGCAAAGCTCTTAGTCCGCCTACGAAATGGCTGAGATTTCTTGGGATGGGTTATTTCTAGACAACCTAGCCCCTTTCTTCTGAACTTGGTTTGAATTTACTCGATAAAGGCAAAATATGAAATCAGAGCGTTAAATTTTTTGACCTTATCCACAGATTCAGGACTGCCATTAAAGAATAATTGAACTAATGAAGTAATTAGTAATTAATATAATATACTGCATAATGTATTCTATTTATAGAAAATATTTTACTGTAAAGATAAATGAAAAACAGCACTGGAGTCTAGTTTGCATGTAAATCTCACTTCTATTTATTTGAGCTGACATTGATGAGATATGCCATGTCTAGCAATGTCAAATGAGGTTGTTAGTTTTGTTTTTTAATGATGTATCCTCATCAGATCCTGGGATTAGGAGTTTGATATTCCTCACACAATACTATGGTCCAGCCTAAAATAACTATTGACTTGCTAGGTACATAGTACAGAGATAGGTTATTAATTAGCTTTTAACTGGTAGATTTAAGGGTCTAGGAACTTGACAAAGGGATAAGCCATTCTGTGTAGGAGGAGGGGAATGTGTATGAAGGAGAATCAGCAAGTCATAATATTGATAATATTTTTTAGAAGATTTAGCATTGGTATAATTAATAACCTTTTCAAAAGATAAAACCGCAATTTAAAGATGAGTTATATTGAAGAATTCGTATGCTGTAGTATTGGTGATAACCGGAAAAAGTGGCTACACAACCAAAAAGCTCCCAGTCAAGTGATATGTAAAGGAATTAGGGACTTCCCTGGCGGTCCGGTGGTTAAGACTTTGCCTTCCAGTGTAGCGGGTGCAGGTTTGATCCCTACTCGGGGAGCTAAGATCCCACATGCCTTGTGGCCAAAAAACCAAACATAAAACAGAAGCAACATTGTAATAAATTCAATAAAGACTTTAAAAATGGTCCACATCAAAAAAAAAAAATCTTCAAACAAAAATAGCAAAGGAATTAACTAGAAGTCAGTAATTATGTCTTTTACCTGTTCATTATGAGTGAGAAAAATGCTGATCTACGTGAAGGAGGAAGGACCAGTTTGATTATAAAGAGAGCAAGTGTTCATTCTTATTGTTGGAGATTTGAACTCCCTGGTTATTAACTCATTTAACTATATGTCCAAAAATTCCTTAGGCAGACCAAATGAGTAGACTGATTACATCAAATGACAGTAATTCCACAGTTTAGACAGGCATAGATGGGAATGTAAGCAATGTTCATAAATTCTAGTTAGAATGGGAGCAAGATTAACCCTGTTAAATCCTGTTTAACAGGTCAGGCAGAGTCCTATAACCCAAGACATTACTAACAGTTAGTGAAGGCAGGATGTCCAGGATGAAGTTCTTGGACTGCAAAGGTCCCAGAAATGAATGACGTTTCTGCAGCTGGAGACGGGCCAGCAGTCAGACATCAGACCACCCACTCATGTGTCTTATGCATTTTCAAGTTCCAGTTCTCGAGGGAAATGGAATGTCAATCACGGCTGCCACATTTGTGGGAAAATTACAGTGGTCCCACCTCATCTGCAGGGGAGAGGTTCCAAGACTCCAAGTAGATGCCTGAAAATGCACGAAGTACCAAACCCTATATATACTATGTTTTTTCTTATACACACATACCTATGATAGAGTTTAATTTCTACATTAGGCACACTAAGAGAGTTACAAGAAAGACTAATAATAAAATAGAACAGTTATAACAATATACTGTAACAGAAGTTATGTGAATGTGGTCTCTCTCTCACAAACATCTTAATGTACCGTGCTCACCCTTGTGGTGATGTGAGACGATAAAATACCTGGCTTGATGAGATGGGGTGAAGTGAATGATATAGGCATTGTGAGGTAGCCCTGGGCTACTACAGTGTTGACCTTCTGTCAGTAGGTCAGGAGGAGGAGTGTCTGCCCCGGGTGACCCTGGACCCTGGAGCCATGACCTTGATGTTGGATGTCAGGGGCGAATCAAGTGGATGCTGGGGATTCAGAGCAGGGTGGACCAGGATGGCACTGAAATGCCGTCACACGAACCAGAATGGTGCACACAACCTAAAACTTCTGAATTGTCTAGTTCTGGAATTTTCTACATAATATTTTTGTGAAAAACCATATTTTGACCACAGTTAACTGAAACCGCGTAATGTGAACCCGCAGATAAGGGGAGACTGCTGTATTCTCACAGTGTGCGTGACAGAGGACTTTGTTAAAAAGAAAAAACAAAAAAACACAGACATTTTTACCAGGAGTATAAAGTAAGGAATGCAGTTAATACTCTTAAAACATACACGTGGGCATCAGAAGCATTTTGATTTTTGAAGTCTAGTTCCAATGCTGTTAAACACAGGCCTGGGAAATAGTAAGAAGAGGGTAACTCAACAGTGAAGCATGTGACAAGTTCCAGCACCATCTGCTACAATTTACTTTGGTCTTCTGAGCTCCAAGCCCATTTCCTCATCTGTAAACTGATATGATAACATCAATATGATAAGGTGGGAGCACATTTCACTCAGTGATAAGTTTTTTTAAAAAAAATACAAGCATGCAAGAAATTTGCAGGAAGTAGTTAAACTAACAGTCTAAACTATTTGCATACAACAACTTACCCTTTCTCTGGGGATGAAATACTTCCCAGGTAAGTGAGCTCTGTAATACTATGTCACAACCCACTGAGAAGTGCATTCCCGACTTGCCATAGCAGAAATAGTAATTCCGGGGATATGATAACTTATTTTGTGATTTAAAAGTTTTTTAAAATAAAGCTGTCAGTATGGGAATGATAATACCTCTTTATAGAATTCAAGCAGGAAGTATCCTTTTGAACCTGAGAAATTATTTCTATTTCTATTAGAGAGAAGAGATACTCGTTCCAGAATCAGTCATTTTGTGATATCTGTATGACCAAAGAGGCATCCCACCGATGAGGAGAGAGGAAAGTGCTTCTCTAATCTTATCAAGTTTCCATTTTGGTTGTCTGCCAACTCCACTGGACTATGGAACACAAAGGGCATTGGCATTTGACAAAAGCTGGAAAGAGACCATAGTACCACCAGTAGTAAGTGGACAGACACGGGCGGGTGACAATCGTGGCTTACAGGGCACTTTCCCAGCGTTGCCACTGTTGCTGGTAGTTGAACCCCTGTAAAAAATGTGGGCCAATTTGCGGGCATGTTGCTAGTTCAGAAGTGGACAAAAGGAAGACGATCAGACAGCGCAAGGCCAGCTTATGGAAATGCTGGGAAGTGTAACTACTACAGCCGGACTATGCTATCTAAATATATGCTAGTCATTCTGTTTCAATGTGTAGTCTCCCACACCAGCTGAATCTCTCATATTTGTAAAGATTTTTGCCTGAAATTCCAAAGCATCACAAGGTTCTTTTAGACCAATAAAACCTGAGTTAATACTATACTAGTAGAATTCAAATACTTCTGTAAGGATCGGAGTGGTTCTCCAGGTAAGGGCCAGTCCCCTCCACGTGGGTCCTTATCAGTCATCTGTAGCTTCTTCGGATCTTCCACTCCCTCCACCGCCCTCCTTCTGATCATCTGATAGACTCTCTTCTGAGTAGGTGGTCCCAGGGACACGCTGTTTCTGTTGTATTCTTCAGGTGCCTTGTGAGTATCCTTCATATGTGCTGGGGCTGAATATCAGAGTTACCTGGGCAGCTTTTTCAAAATACCGATGTCCCTTACGCCAGACAAATCAGATTCTCTAGGAGGCGGTTCTCAAATACTGTGTTTTTTAAAGCTCTCTAGGTGATTCTAATAGGCCCCCAGGGCTTAGAACCATGCAGCTTTCAAGAAATAAAAATGAGGGAATACCCTGGCGGTCCAGTGGTTAAGACTCCACACTCCCAACACAAGGTACACAGGTTCAATCCCTGGTCAGGGAACTAAAAGATCCCGCGTGCCCCGCGGTGCAGCCAAATAAAACAAAATTATTTAAAAAAATGGTTTTTGAAGGAAGAATTAAAAATGAGAACTGTCGGTCATTCATTCATGCCTCATGGTGAATCAGTTCCCATGGACTGAGTTTTTTCAGAACCAAGAGGTATGAGAATGAGCGAATGAGAAATTTCAAGAGCGGTGGTGAGCTGTAAAAAAAGCAAACATCTTAACAGTCTGTAAATTTTGGGATAACAGAACTTATTTAAGTCAATATTTTGTTCAGTCTAAATTGTAAGCTCTTCAACTGGTTGAAAACCACTTGCAGAAAGAGAGCCTAAGGCTTTGCCTTCTTCTTGGGGCCAAGAGCAGGATATTGCTGTTATACACTCTCTATAAGTTTTTGTTAAATGTCCCTTTACCTGCTATTGTTAAGCTCATAATAAAAGAGGTTACCTAAGAAACATGAGAAAAACAAGTCACTCTGGAAGAGTTTACTGTGGTATTTTTTTGGTCGTCCAAGAGGTGATCTTTGTGCACAGTATTATTCGTGGTTTTTTAAACCTTAGGTACTTCTTGAAGACTTTAAGATATTCATTAAAAATATTACCCTTGGTTGCAATTAACAAGTAGTCACTGAAGGTACTTGGGCAATATGAGCATGCTCGGTATCATTCAGACATTGCTAAGACTTTGAGTATCTGTTGATAACCTTAAGAATTCACACACACAAAAATATTGTCTCTTGGTTGCAAGTAAAAGGTGCTCAGAATTGAAGGCAAAAGATGATCGAAAAAAACTTAAAAAGAACTAGACCCTCAGAGTCAACATTTGTTCTCTTTAGCAGAGTAAGTGGTGGAGATTGGTTGGGAGTTGATACTTGAGTGCACAAAAACTTAGAAGTAGGGAATGGGAAGCAGCTGATCATTGTAACTGCAGAAAGTACAGTACAGGCTTCCTCTGGCTTTATCTTCCTGTGGAAAGGAAAAGGGGGCGGGGCGGGGGAAACCCAACTTCTCCACCTTTCTGTGAAATGCAAAATCAAGTTTAGGGCTTATAGAAACATGCTAGCCCTATCCCCAAAGTGGCATGGGGAATTAAGGACGTGGGGAAAGCACTCACTGAGTGAAAGAGCGAGTGAGTCAGCTCCATCTATGGCCGCCAGGGACTAGGGGAGTCACGGATAATTACCACATGCTAGGAGTATAGGGATACCAAGCAAATGGGGGTGTCGGAAACATCCTGAACCAACCCCCAAGGGTGCTTAACATGACGGGGCCGGTTATGTAAGGTATTCTGTCACAGAAGGGAAGGGACAGGACAAAGCCCTATCAAACACTTAGGTATGACAGAACAGTTTGTAACCAATTGGTAACTCCTGAGATTCTTTGCTATGAAAATTCAGCCACAGTAGAGATTGTTGCAGTTATGTTAGAGACTGTTACCTGCCGAATGACAGGTTTAGCCGAAGGTGACTAGGGAAGGGGGCCAGACTTAAAGAAGCTGAAAAAAATCTTAAACAAACAAAGTTCATTTCCACTTAAAAATCCTAAGTTAAAACACTCCGTTAATAGAAAGAGTTGGGTCAACTGTATAGCCATTCTCTTCTTTGCTTCCAAATCACTTCCAAAAAGAGACAAAAGAGTAGACATATAAAAGGTCCAGATGCATCAGTGCAAAAGGAAAAATTTTATGTGCATCGTTGTTTTCTAAAAACGTATCTGTGAGCCGCACCGTCCCGCCCCCCACCCCCCCAAAAATCATGTTTAACAGGCAAAAAATACTTTGGAAAGAAGACAGATTTAAATAAGGGAAAATGTTACCCAAGGTCACCATGATTATCTATAGGTGTCTGCCCATCTCTGAAAAGTAAAATATTGACAGCCCAGAGCCCCAAGGGAATAAAAATGTATATTCAGTTCTCATTCAAATGAAAATGCATTAGGCTCAGGTCCAGAGAACAGTCTTGAATTTGATTTTTTTTTTTAAGCTTCCTAAATTTAACGAGCTGAAATTCTTGAAACCAGGCTTTCATAAAAACAAAAAGGTTTTTTCATTTTGTTGTTTATTTTCTTAATTTAAAAAATACACACTGTGCCTCCCTGGTGGCGCAGTGGTTGAGCGTCCACCTGCCGATGCAGGGTACACGGGTTCGTGCCCCGGTCCGTGAAGATCCCACATGCCGCGGAGCAGCTGGGCCTGTGAGCCATGGCCGCTGAGCCTGCGCGTCCGGAGCCTGTGCGCCACAACGGGAGAGGCCACAACAGTGAGAGGCCCGCGTAACGCAAAAAAACAAAAAAAACCCACACAAAAAGAAGTCCCATAATCTCACTTTTTTCCCTTAAAATTTACAAGTTAAGGTTTCCCTACCCTCTCACCTTGAGAGATAATGCTTTTTTCTAGAATACTAGAGATATGTATCTATATCAGTATCTATAATTAATGATTTAACTTGATGCAAACCTTCATTAAAAAGATGGAAACTTGCATCCTTGGTTTAGATAATCTATTGATATTATTCTGTTTTTAGCTTTATCTGCTTAATCTGTGATAGTTTCTGGATTACAAGGCAGCTGTTTAAGTGTAGTTGATTGAAGACAGATGGTTGGGATCAGGTGCCTCGAGGCAGTGTAAAGGACTGAAGAGTAGTGTAGGACTCCCTCCTTATCTCAAACCTTCTGCCCCCCCCCCCCCCCCCCCCCCGCCTGGTCCTACCCACGCAATGACCGTTTCTCAGCCGCTTACAGGAGCTAAACTCCAGTTTTCAGACTTTCCAGTATGCATTTCCTTCTCCCTGGAACGTCCTTCCATTCTTCTCAAAGGCCAGCTCTTCCTCATTTTTATGATCCCAACTGATGTACCAGCTCTACTGAGATATTCTCATTCTCCATCTAGAAGAGCTTCCCGCCCCCAAACATTGTCTCTCCCAGTATTCTGTTGTTTTCTTTCAATTCACACCATAGTGGGTTATTTTTGTTTATCTGTGGATTAGCATCCGTCTCTCCCCAATTCAACAGAACAAACTCTGTGAGGCTCGTGGTGGTGCCCATCTTTTTCAGTACTGTGCACCCAGCACTTCACACAGGGGCTGGTAGATAATAGGTGTCCAATAAGTATTTGTGGAATTAATGAGCTGTATATATCATTGACACAAATCCACAAACATGTAACTAGCTTGCTCTGCAACCATGTGGCTGTAAAGAAAGAGAAGGCTGCTCTTTGATTGCTTTTTATTAGTCATGTTTTACCAAGTTGAAAGTTACTAGTAAATTTCTGGTAGTGGCTTTGTCAGTAGTAAATTACAGAGCATGCTGTGTTACTAAAATGGGTTACCACTCTTGAGAAACCCAAGCAACAAGGGATAAGAATCTCTCCGTGCATTTCTATAATGACTTGGCAGAAGCTGTGGGATGGAGGAAAGAATTGGACTCGCTCTAATCATAGGTCTGCTATTTTTTAGTCATTTATTAGTAACTTCTTTTCTTAAGAGCCTTGAAGAGCCTCCATTTTCTTACCTGTAAAAGGCAATCGTTTTGTCTCATAGGAACAAAGTAGATGATACGTGACATACAGTTAAAACCTGCCATAATATATAAATGAATCTGCATGGTCTTGTTATTTTGAAATTAATGAAATGGGGAACACATGCAGCTGGCTGCCTGGGAATTCCAGGCATCTGTGAGCCCATTGCCAACAGTTGTTTCCACAAATTTGTTATTGTCTCAGAGTGGGTTGCCCAGGAATCTATGTCATGTTAGTTAAAGTGTTTTGTGAATTGCAAAGTGCCAAATAAATTTATGGTGTCATTACTATTATTATTATTATATGGTTAAAAATAGATCCTATTAATAAATAAGAGAAATCTATTCATAGTGACTATCAGCTTTTGCCTTTTAAATTTAGATAGACTTACTAGAGTCATACGCTTAACTGACATGGATATAAGAAGATCTCCAGTAACGTCAAAATATCTTCTAAAACCTTGGAAGATGCTAATGCTTCGTAGCATAACCGAGCAGGACCCTATAGGGCCTTCCTGGGACAGATCCTGCCCCGATACCCTCTGCTTCGGCTCCTCTCTGAAGTGCCTAGATAATAGTATCTGATACACACTTCCTGAGTTGTTTTACAGACGCTAAAACCACCACCAAGTGAAAGGAATTAACTACTTGATGACCGTGAGCACGTAGCCCCTAAACCTACTGGCGCCTAAGGATTGATGTTGTTAACCCTTGTGACACCGCCCTGTTACCTCACCAGCAACCAATCAGAGAACTGCAAGAGCAGCTGATCGCTTAACCTGGGACCCTCCTCCCTCACCTTGCCTTTAAAAGGGCTTTGCTGAAACCCACGGGGAGCTCAGGCTTTTCGAGCGCTGGCTTCCCTGGGCTCCTCGTCTGGCACCGTACCGTAAACGCTGCACTTTCCTTCACGACAACCCAGTGCCAGTACATTGTTTTTACTGCAGACAAGCAAGTGGACCCGAGTTTGGTTCAGTAACAATAGTGGAAGTGTCCTCCTCACCAGGTAGTAGAAGGTGAGTTTGTTTGCTCCATTTCGGATTGACTTGGCCCTCTGCTTTCCAACTTCCCCCCAAAGAAATTAGTCACGATGGTGAACTTCTTAAGAAGAAGTGGCTATAAAGTGCAAAATCAGTAAAAGCAACCAGCCAGTAAACCAGGTTTATACTCGGCCAAGGTAGATTTAATCCAGGCTCAGAGTCAAGGAATCACTGAATTCTAGTGCTGGAAGGAACTAAAATTTACTTATATTAACCCCAAAGTTCTCTTGATTTCCAGTCTTCTAAGGAAAAAAAAAAGAAATTAGTTTTATTATATTTCTTGACTATATTTAAAGCCAGACCATAAAATTTCCAAAGGTACTATTTTCCCTGCCAAACTTTGACCTGTGTGCTTTTTACCGCGGGGCCCTTGGCCTTCCAGCCAAGAAGGAAGAAAGGGTGTAATTCTGCATTTATGTGAGTTCCACAGCTCTTTAAATGACAATCCCGGAAGACTGGATGTTTCTCTGATAAGGTGTTCTTTTCAGACCTCTGTTTCTTCTCCCTTCCCAACTTTCCTTTACCATCCCCTCCCAGCTTATCTCTGTGCTCTCTATTAGGGTATAGGTAGGCAGGGTGTGGTCGTTATTTAGCTGCTAATTTTGTTAATTTAGCCTCAAACGGCAGTTTTACAAATGAACTAACATTTGAGAAACTGAAACACAAAGGTGATAAACTCAGAAAAGTACAGTTTACCTTTAGTCAGCTAGTCAGAGGATAAAAGAATGCTATTCAGAGAGTAGAGTTTGGTGTGGTTATTGGGTGAAGCTGGTGTAATTAGAGGTAGCTGGCAGATCCTGCAGAATTAGTTACTCTGGGTAAATAAGGAAATATTCACAGGACCTCCCTGGTGGTCCAGTGTTTAATACCCTGTGCTTCCACTGCAAGGGTCACAGGTTTGATTCCTGGTCTCCCTGGTGTCCAAGGTCGGGGAACTAAGATCCCGCGTGCCAAGCTGCAAACTGATGCGTAAGACTGCATCTCCAGTCTTTCATTCAGTTTGAGGAAGTAATGATTGCTCTTAATTTAAGTGAGTGTATCTGTCAGTCAGTGGCATACGTAATCAGTCCTAGCTTTGTTTATGGCAGGACTAACTTTCCTTATTACTGCTTATGAAGCCACATAAGTCAGATTGGGCCTTGAACCCACCGTCTTTTCATTGAGATCACACACCTGATCTCAAGACTTAATGAAGCTTAGGTTCTTTATGTCTCCTTGTGGAAAGAACTCAGTGAGGGACAGAGTGATAGGTAAGAAGTGTTTATTTAGAGAGATACGCATTCCAGAATGGCCCTGGGAGAAACACATTTCACAGACAGAGTGTGGGCCATCTCAGAAGGTGAGGGGCCTCGAACTATGGGCTGGTTAATTTGATGGCTAATGAATGGGAGGATTATTCCAACCATTTTAGGGAAGAGGTGGAGATTTCCAGGAATTGGGCCACCGCCCACTTTTTGACATTTTATGGTCAAACTTGGAGCTGTCATGGTGCCTGTGGGTGTGTCCTTTAGCATGCTAATGTATTATGAGTGTATAGTGAGGTTCAAGGTCTACTGGAAGTTGAATCTTGGACATAATCGGTTCTAACCAGTTTATGTCGTATCCTCAGTGGCTATGTCGTTCTTTTAAAGGTTGTGCCCGGCTTCCTTCCTCCTATTTCACTTGCACATTCCTAATGTCTTCAATAAGGCACTCAGTATAAAGCAAACATTTTATTAAAGACAAACCTATTGTTGTGGGAATTCTACCCAGAGCTATCAGCACAGCCTTTAACTTTACAATCGATTGAACCTATATATGAAACTCAAGGTATTATAGCTATGTGTCTATTCCTAATGCAGGATTCCTAGCTCCAGAGGAAACATCTGAGGGCATTCGTGACCTGTCAAAAAGTGAAATGGGAATTTGAGATACTTATATAGAAAATTGAGACCAAAATAACACTTGGAATTTCAAATATCTAGAATCCTATGAGACAATATGTTGAGCTAAATTTTCTGAATGGGTACATCTCAGTCTGTGAACGTGCAGTCTCCGTGATCAGTGCTTTAAGAAACCCACTATAGCCTCTTTCGCCTCGCTTCCAAGATGACCGAGAAAAGAAGGAATAATGGTCGTGTCAAAAAGGGCCGCGGCCACGTGCAGCCTGTTCGCTGTACTAACTGTGCCCGATGCGTGCCCAAGGATAAGACCATTAAGAAGTCCGTCATTCGTAACATCCTGGAGGCCGCGGCCGTCAGGGACATTTCCGAAGCGAGTGTTTTCGACGCCTATGTGCTTCCCAAGCTGTATGTGAAACTGCATTATTGCGTCAGTTGTGCCATTCACAGCAAGGTAGCCAGGAATCGTTCTCGGGAAGCCCCGAAGGACCGAACACCTCCACCCCGATTTAGACCTGCCGGTGCTGCCCCACGACCTCCACCAAAGCCCATGTAAGGAGCTAAGTCCTTAAAGACTAAAATACTGTTCCCTGGAAAGACAATAACGTGGAAATTATACTTTAAACAAAAAAAACCCACTATAAATATCTTTCATATGAACCCAGATTTAATCATACGTATTGTCATTAATCAATATATATTGATTAATATCCTAGCCCCATATCCAAGTTTAGAAGAAAAATTCATTTTTCAACTAGGCTTACTGAGTTACGTCTAATTGAAGTTCTTCTTGTGGTATTAATGAAGGTAGAGGTTAATTCTTTGAAAACCTCACTCCAAATTATGGTCAGCTTTCTCTCTTCCTGGTTCCTTTGATAATTCTAAACAGATCTAATATGTTGACCTTTTGCTCATCTTTGAGGATCTTCTCGAAAGATTAAATTGTCTCTGGTGCCTGGTGGGGATCAGACCTGTGCTGAGGATAGGAGGATTACTTTAGGGTTCTTCCAGGTGACCTTGACTGAGGTGAATTACAAGAAGAGGAGGGAGAGGAAGGGAAGGGGCAGGAAGAGAAGAGAGTGCTCTGCTGCGGTCCCTCCACTGGTTGGCTTCTTTTCCAATAAAGCCTTTATCTGCTGCTGAGTTTATCCATTTTTAACTTTTTAATGTTTAGTGCCTTCCCTTATTCCCTGGGCTACTACCCTGCTACCCTAAACTGTGCTTATACTGAGGTTCATTACATGTGTTTCCGACTCCTCAGATTTGCTAATTCGGTTACAATTCTTGGCCTCCATGATGTTGACCTTGGCTTTGGAGTGAGGCCAATTTGATCCCAGAACACCACTGCTTACTAGTCATGCAACCTTGGGCAAGTTAGTTGTTTCACCTGGCTGAGCTTCCTCACCTGTCGGTAGGGGTGGTGCACACACCTAGTGTATCTGGTGTGAATATTGAAGGAGAGATCTGCGTCAAGTTTTTCGCACAGTGCCTGAAGAGTCCTAAGTAACCTGGACTCTGGTCAAGTTCAAACGTCTCATTTGTTTGGCATCCTCAGATTATTTTCAGTGACTTCCTTGATAACCTTAAGGTGATTATCTCATTTTCACCCAGTTGTATATCCACATAATAAAGGAGTGTCCTGGGTTCTATTTTCCTGGTCTATGCATGAGTACAAAAAAAAAAGGGAAGACCTTACATGTTTAGCCTGGAATTCAAGGCCCTGCTCAGTTCTGTCCCCAAACTTCCTCTACTGCCTTATTTCCCACATCACTGTTACCGAACGCAGGGTTGTGTGCCCGATGCACGGTAAGGCCAAACGAACCCAAACGTTGCAGTTTGGAAAAGAGAAAGGTTTGTTGCAGGGCCAAGCAAGGAGAACAGGTGGCTTGTGCTCAAAATTCTGAATTCCCTGATGTTTTGGGGAGAAGAGTTTTTACAGGCAAAATTTGAGGGGTGGGATGCAGGGTATGTGACTTTCTAATAATTGGCTGATGGCGAGGTAATGGGGGTGGGCTAGGCGTCTTGTGCTCGGCCTGAAGTTACTGTCTTCCACCTGAGGTGAGGCCTTCGTTCCTGCAGAAGAACTCAAAGATATTGTTACGTATATCCCTTGAGGTAGGACCAGTATCCTGCTTTAATTGTTGCACTGTAGTTTCTTCATTGTTCCTCCTTTTTTCTACATTCCGTATTTCCCTGACCGGTAGCCATTTGCTCTGCCCTTTGGAACTTAGGGAAGGCCTAGGAGGCTGAAGCCTTTATCCTGCAAATAAGAAATGGGGGACCTGGAAAGGCTTTTGTGCCCCAGGAGGGCCCCATGGGGTCCTGCTTGGTTTCATCATCACTTTCACATGTCGAACACATTTACCAAACTGGAATAATTCTCACTCTCCGGATAAACTCTAGCCCATGTTTCACACTGTTCCTTCATTCTGGAATGTCACATTCCTAGTCTCCCCTGTTCCCTATCCTGCCGTGGTGTTAAGTCCTACCAGAAGCCATGTTCTCTTACAGCCTTGTAATCCCTCCATCAGCACAATTCTTAGCACAGTTCTTTTTATGACTTGATTATGACTGACCGTGTTCTTTCATGTGTGATAGTCACTACTAGTTAGTAGACTCTGAGGGCAGGAAGGGGTGTAATGCTTCTATTCCCCACTGTGCTTAAAATGGGGTTTTGCAATTGGTAGATCTCAGCGATGGAGTCCTGAAGGAAGGAATATATTGTGGGGATCAGAAGCAGATACCAATTGTGCAGTCAAATATATTCTAATTGTTTCAAATATTTTATTTTCATATATTTCTATTCAATATATAAGAGGCCTTCCCTGCCCACCATAGCTGATGGAGTCCTGTCACTCCTGGCCCCCTTGCTGTGCTTTAATTTTGCACCTGAAAACATATCGCTATGACTGTAGATACGCTATAGAGCCTCCAGTTAGTTTCTGTCTGCCTCTGGAATGTAGGCTTCATGAGCTCAAGGCCTTCATCTTTTTTGACACTTAGAATCTTTAGCAAGAACTCAGTATTTCTTGAACAAGTGAATGGATAACTGAAATAATCATAGGCTTTACTCTGCTAAAGTATGGATAGTATCAGTTCTAAGTTTCTAAAAGTATAAAAACAGGCTTCCTAATAACTTGTTTTGGAGGTTTAGACGTTAAGTTTTCGGAGTAATTCTAAGAAATGGAAGCCGTGCCAGGAATGCTGTTTGGAGGCGTTCAACGTGGTCCTGAGTTTGACACACCATCGTAGGCTATCATGCAATACAGCCTCTAACAAAAATAGGCCGTCTTGAACCCCTGGTAGTAGAACTACTTGCTTTTATACCAAGAAGGTTGGGAAAAGCACCAAAATCTGTATGTGATATGTGCTGAGAAGTTCATGCTGTGAGACCTAAAGTTCTTAGGAGGTTACCTAAAGTGAAAAAACATGTCAGCAGGGCCTGTGGTGGGTCCATGTGTGCTAAATGGGTCTGTGACAGGATCAAGCTCACTTTCCTTAATGAAAGTCCTGGTCAAAGTGTGAAAGGTACAAGCGCAGAGTCAGAAAGCTTAAAAAAAAAAACCCTAAAAGACTTGTTCTATTTAAAAAAAAAAAAAAGAAAGTAACTATGCTAAATAACTATAAGAGGAGGTTTCAAAAGTGTAGTCAGAGCCCAGAAACATTTTAATTTAATTTGGTGAGTTTAACTCTTTCTTATCTTAATTTTCTTCTTTCAATACCAACAGTATATTGGGAAATAGCTGCTTCTCTTCAGCATAGGACTTTGCTCCCCAGGCAGACGTTGGAGCTAAGTCAATGGTTAAACAAAATAACAGGTCAGAGGATGAGGAGGTGATGCTGCCACACCTTTTCTTCCCGTCCCCGCTTTCATCTCAGACTCCTGTGATTCTCTAAGCCCCATCTTCCTAAAGCATCTCACCCCACCTCCTTTCCTTGCTGTTTGCCCAAGTGCGATATCACCCAGTGCTTTGCATACAAATTCAATTCCTGTTCACATCTGAAAGAGTGTAACATTTGTAAGGAAATGGACATGCTTTTGCTATGCTTTCAAAGTAGGATGAGGCTGTCCTTGAGGTTTGAGGTTTATCTGTACAGCACCTGGCACCCAGGGGACCTCAGTAAATATTTGAAGAAATGAATGAACCATGTACAGGGGAGGCAGCCCAAAGGCCACTTCAGGTCACAATGGAACACTCTTTATCAGCACTTATCTGACTTGATTGCCTGGTGACACTCGACCCTCTCTTTGCTTTGACCTTTTTTCCATGACACTCCTTGGTTTTCCTCTTACCTTTTGGTTGTCTCTTCTTATTCTTTCCTGCTTGTTTTTCACCTCCCCCTTAAGTGGTGATACCTCCCTCCCAGTTAGGTTCTACTCTGATCCTCAGAATATTCCCCCTGGATGACCTCATCCAGGTTCCTGACTTCAGCCATCACCATGCAAATGTGTATGACTTCCCAGCCCAACGTTTCTAAGTCCCACGCCCTATGTGTCTCTTTCTTTCTCTTTTTTAAAAAATTTATTTATTTATTTATTGTTGGTTGTGTTGGGTCTTTGTTGCTGCGCCTTTGTTGCTGCACGCGGGCTTTCTCTAGTTGCGGGGGCTATTCTTCGTTGTGGTGCACGGGCCTCTCATTGTGGTGGCTTCTCTTGTTGCAGAGCACGGGCTCTAGGCACACAGGCTTCAGTAGTTGTGGCTCGTGGGCTCAGTAGTTGTGGCTCACGGGCTCCAGAGCTCAGGCTCAGTAGTTGTGGTGCACAGGCTCAGTTGCTCCGTGGCATGTGGGATCTTCCCGGACCGGGGCTCGAACCCGTGTCCCCTGCACTGACAGATGGATTCTCAACGACTGCACCACCAGGGAAGCCCCTATGTGTCTCTTTCAATCTCTACCAGTAAGTCACACATTCTCATTAACTATTAACTAAATACTAGAATACCACTTCTTTACTCCCCACCCACAAAGCTAACACCAGCTACCGGGTCAGACAAACCAGAAACCTTAGAACCACCACCTACTCTCCCTTTTGCCTTTCTCCCCACATTAAATTAGTTGCTAAGACCTGTCTGTTCTACCTTCTCTGCTGAATTCATTTCAATTCACGTAGGGAATGATTACTCTGATGGGCTACCATCTTCCAAATAGCGTTCGCCTATCCATCTTCACCAGTCCTGGCTTCTCCTCATGACGAGAATTGCAGTTACCTGGCATCTCTGCCCATCAGCTTACATTCCCCCAGGTGTCCTCCATGTGACCATGGCTGGGCGGGCTTTCTAAAAATCTTATCTAACTCTGCCCCTCCTGCTTCAACCCTCAGTGGCCCCCTGTGCCTTCAGAATCAAAAGTTCAAACTAGTCGCATGTAGGTAGAAAAGTCATTCAGGATACTACCTCCTAATCCTCCAACCTCATTCCCTACTCCTCTGGTGCCCTGGTCAGTCCAAACTCCTTGTTCAGTTTCCAACATGCCCCACTGAATGCTTGTCCCCGCCGTGCTTCCTGCCCGAGCACTTTTTCTCCTGTTCTTTAGCTGTTCTGCTCTTTGAAAACTGGCTCGTTCTGCAAGAGAGTTTAGTTTCACTTCTGCCCTCCTTTTTTATGCCTTCTTCTGTCCTCTTCACATCCCTCTGAATGTTTGGAAGGCATTGTAAAATTGTTTCCTTGTCTCTCTCACTAGACTGAGCAGTCTGAGATATGTGTCTCTGGCATCTAGAACAGCATAGACCAGTGTTTTTCAAAGTGGGACCCGCAGGCCTTCCTGTGTCAGAATCATTTAGCCATTGTCAACACTCATGTTCTTAGGCCCTCCCCTCCCCCATAGGACCTAGAAAATCAGAATTTCTGGGTGTTTTTAAAGACTCCCCAGGTAATTTTTATGAGTATACATATTCAACCAATATATTTAAGTAAACAAATCAGCTGGAGCCTTTGAGCTTATTTTTGAATTCACATACACTGCATAACTTGGATTTGTTGCTGATACTTCTATCAATGCTCCTTCTGTTTATAGACGACCATTTAATTTCCTAGAGAAAATTTGCCTCCATGTCGTAAAATGAACTGGGGATTTGGAAGTCCTGTGGCCAATTCTAAACACTTTAATAAACAATTTGAACAGTTCAAATTAAATAATCCACACAACTAGATGTAAGCAGCCCTGATGCCTCTTCTTGTTCTTTCGGTGAGCACTTGGCCTCACGTCTCTGGAACTCAGTTTTTCTCTGTGCAAATTCAAATCACTGGGCGTAACTCCAGATGGCTTACAGGAATTTGAAAATCACTGTGGCAGATATTTGATGTGTTTCATCATTTTCAGTTCAATGTCCAAGGTGTAGCCCCTACACATAATATACAATTATTGCTCAGGAGTCTTCCTCAACTATAGAAGATTATTTATATACGAAGACAGTAAAAAACAGTGCAGCCGGAACTTCTATATATGAGTGGGAGTGAGAAGTCTCTAGTGATCTTTAAACTCACCAACTATCCCCTTGAATAGAAATATGTACTTACCGATGTTTATATGCATTTAAGTGCCAATATAAGTACACACTCGTGCACAAATGTAACTTTGCTCTCTTTGATATCCTGCAAGGATTTATATTCGTGTGCATATAAACTAGCCTGAAAATCCTGGAGCCTGCCAGACAGGTTCCACCTTTGAATAAGGATAGCTGTTGTGAACTTTAGCCCACATGTTTGCTTAAAGAGAACTGTCCAGTCCCTGGTGGCCAGTGCTTTTGTCCAGTTTGTGCAGTGCTTATTATTGTGTAACTTTAATTTGCCCAAAATTGTCCACAAAGCATTTTATCCTTTTGTTTTTCTGGACAGTTATTCCCTTGGACCAGTGTGTTGCTCCTGCTTTAGCACTCGGGGCTCAGTCATTTTTAATACTTGACCAATCAAGCTCAACTAAGTGAGAGTAATTGTGGCCAAAATGCCTAGGCAGGATGTAGAGAGTTCTGGGGTTTTGTTTTCCTGTCTTCCTGCTGTTTTTTGGTAACAACACAATAGATCAGGTAGCCTAGCATCTTTTATAGAAGGAGCCTCTACACATGTCACTATACAAACATTTACATTTTAGAGGTAATGGCTTGCTTGTTGCCACCCACATTATTAAATCGCTGCAGCATGCCATGTATTTCAGTAGCAAAGAACTTCGTACGTTGTATTCAGAGAAGTTTGAATAGAAATTCAGAATATTCATTAAGAGTATGTTGCGAACTAACAGAAAAATTAACAAATAGAACCTTAATTAAGTATGGAGATTTCCTTGTTTCATTCAACAGAAGTCCGGAGCATGCAATCTAGAGTTGATGAAGCAGCCCAGTGATGCCATCTGGAAACCAAGCTCATTTCATCTTTCTGTGCCTCTGGCTTTCTCTCTCATGGCTATAAGATGGCTGCCACCAGGCATCCAGTCTGTGACAAGGCAGGAAAGAGATGTGCAAAGGAGCAAAACTCCAAAGGGTGTGTCAGCTAAATCAAGCAAGCTTCCCCAGAAGTCCCATCTGGCCACTTCAGCTTATGCATCATTGCCAGAACTCTATCACATGACTACCCCTAGACCAATTGCTGGAAGGGAGCCAGGGAGAAGGGCATTGTGATTGGCAGTTCAGTCATACCGCCATCCTCAGACAGCTTCCCTAAGGATCCAATCCATTGAAACTAGGGTTCCAACCGAAGGACATCTGTGGAGCACATCGCTTACTATAATGTTTGCCCTGGTGTTGATCCATCTCTTGAGAGACTCAGGGACTTTCCAGGCGATGACTCTGGGTACCTTCCTCTCATGTGGCGAGAAGTGAAAGCAATCCAGTCTAGATGTGCCTCATCTGAGAAAATATATACAATACAATAACAAGATTCGATCTTTACAAGTAATCATGAAATTTCTCTTCAGTAGGGACGCTCCCCAAACTTTCTCAAAATACACTTTAGTTTAAAACAATTTATACACAATTTTCTGGGAGTAAATCTGTTGTATAGAGCAAGATAAACCTGTACGTTAAAAAGGTTTATTTTACCTTTGAGGCATGAATATAAAATTCATAACGTAAAATCTTGGTAATCACTCACATACTTACTGGATCTTCATAAGTGTGTTCCACGGGAACTTAGAACTTTACAAGTTCTGCCCTGTTGGTTGGGAAAATGGGTGAATGTTTTCTTAGTCCTGAAACTGACATTATTACATGCCGCTGGTTGACACAGGAGGGAGCATAATTTTATGCTAAGATCACGATAAGCACCAAAACCATGAGGAAATATTACAATTTGCTGCATTCCCTATACTCACAGATGGGTAGAGTGAAAGGGCAAAGAAT
Organism: Tursiops truncatus; assembly: GCF_011762595.2. Taxonomy (NCBI): domain Eukaryota; kingdom Metazoa; phylum Chordata; class Mammalia; order Artiodactyla; family Delphinidae; genus Tursiops; species Tursiops truncatus. The sequence goes on from NC_047038.1 coordinate 29,710,403, forward strand.
TTTAGATTAATGTGTTTGTTAAATGCTCACATAAATGAGAATCTTGAGAAGCTTAGTGAGATGTAGGCTTACCTTCTCATCCTCAGAGTCCTAAAGCAGCTACAGTGCAATGTCCTGTCTCTGTTCTTAACGCAGAGTACAAGAGGTTGCCTGCCACTCTTCCTTTCTTTCAGTTTTCCTCTCTTGTCAAAGTCTTTGCTAGTTGTAATGCACTGATATTTTTTTTGTAAATATGATATTAGCCAGAAGTTTTTTATTTGATTGTAGGACATAATTGATTTTGATGTGCCTTACAGTTATGTTATCTTTGAGGCAGGGAATCAAAGAACCCGGAGGGATGGTGGTGGCTGAAGACAGGGAGCTCAGTAATCATGATGATCTTGACGTAGATCGAGCTCAAGTCTAAAAGTCTTGTAAGAGTCGTAGTGAAGTGCAGACTTTTAGGGTTACTTTTTGTTCTTAGTCTGTTCAGGCTGCTATAACAAAATACCACAGACTGAGTCGCTTAAGTAACAACGTTTTCTCACAATTCTGGAGTCTGGAAAGTCCAAGATCAAGACACCAGCAGATTCAGTGTGGGGAAAGGGCCTGCTCCCTAGAAGGTCGTGTTCTGTCTTTAACCTCTCACGGAGCTTTCTTTTATAAGGGCACTAATTCCATTCAGGAGATCTCTGCCCTCATGACCTAATCACCTCCCGCAGACCCCACCTCCTATCATACCACAATGGAGGTTAGGATTTCAACATGAATTGTAAAGGGTACAAGACATTCAGACCACAGGACTCTTCTAGATTCAGAAGATTAGGGAGGTGGGAATCTGCCGCCATAAGAAACACCACCTCCCTCCCTTTTTTGAGTCTGCCCTGCTCCCTCCCAACTCAGACTAGGATCTGACATTTTTTGTTTATGACTTTCATTTTAGCAGGTTTTTCTCAATCTCTAATTCTCACTCCCAATCTCTAGCTCTCTTTTCTCACTCAAATTAAAACTTATATTTTTATTTTTTAATTAAAAAAGTAATAAATATATCCTCTTTTAAAATATGTGTTGCATAGACACAAGTGGAAAATAAAACTTACCTGTAAATCAACCATCTCAATGTAACTTTTTAATAAAAAGTAAATAAAGAAAATTAACTTTTATCCACCCGTTTCTTTATATATATTAATATAGTTTTGGCCTTTCATTTCACAGGCAGAGAGATCTGAGTTCTGTAAGGATGTGAAGATATCTTTTGCGACATTAGAAAGGATGAACTAGGGAAATACAGAGTGTTTTAAAAAGTAAGTTTTTGGCCTTTAAAGAAACGGCTATACCTTATATTTGGAGTGTTATGATAACTTCCTAAAATTGGGATTAGGTTATAGTGTATATAGCGTTATTACTTGGTCGAAAATTTAAAACCTAACTGCAACTCACTTAAGCTCTGGAATAAAAGGCCTAATTTTTTTTTTTAATGGAAATAGTTGCTACAGTGTGTTTTGAAAGAAATTCGCTTAGTTCCTTTTTTAGTTTTAAAGTCATATTTTATTCATTTTATTTGCCTCTTTTTCTAAAGCTTTGATTTCCGCAGTACCATTGGGCTTTGCTTCTTATATGTATATTTAGAGAACTACACATTAAAAAGCCACTTGTGTCCTACATCCCCCTGCTGACTCAGGAAAAAAACGGAAAACGTATTTCCTTGTCCTTGTCAGGAATTATTATCCCTTTTCTTGCCACTTGGACCTAAAACCAGTTTGCCAGTGAAGCAGAATTAATGTGCTTGTAGAAAATCAAATTCTGTCTCTAGTTGGGAATAATCCTGTCAATTTTTGAAGAACCAGCTTTTGATTTTGTATATTCAGGTTTGGGTTTGCAGGAGGAAATCCCGAAAGAACACTACACATCTTCTTTATGAGAAAGACTAAATAAATTCATCTCTAGTGTCAAGCTACTTTAGATCTGTCTTAATTTAAGATTCAACCATGGTACCTCATAATCTTTGTCTACAGACTAACTTAATTCACAAAAGATCAGAAACTGAGAAGTTTGGGGATTTCTTAGGAACTCAGATTTACAATTATAATTACCCCCTAAATAAAATGTTGTTTGCTTATGCAAATTAATAAACTTTCTTTACCATAGTCTAGATACTTTTATGCTCATTCTTCCTGAATATTTATGACTATGCAAACATAGCTGTATTTATCAATAGATGAAAACTTACTGAAAGAAGCAGAATTATTGTTCAGATATACACTTAGAGATACATGCTCAAAGGATATCTCAGTATACTGAAATTTCCAAAGGCAAAATTAGCAGAACCCGGTCATTGTAAACACAGAAGACAGTTCTTGCCCGTGTTATTTTTCTCTGCCTTTTCTCTGCCTAGCTTTTTCCAGAGGGGTTCACTCCCTTACCATAAGTCTTTTGCTCAAATTCACCTTCCCAGTGTGTCTGCCCTGGCCACCTTATTTAAATTGTGGTCTGTCCCTCACTTCCCGCCTTATTTTCCCCTCACACTGCTTTACCATCTCTTCTTTCCATCGTATGTATAATCTTGTAACATATCTTATTACTTATTTTCTTATTTATTGTCTGTCTGCAGATGTGTAACCTCCATGAGTACAGGCTTTTTTGTCTGTTTTGTTCATTGATGTATTCCCAGAGCCTAGAACTGTGCTTGGCACACAGTAGGTGCTTGATTAGTACTTCTTGAATGAATAATCAGGAGTTCCAAATGGAGTCGGAAAAGAATATGGAAAATTTCTCTTTCTGTGAGGTTATTTGTGCTGTCAAAATGTACAACTTTTCTTCCTTGGAGAAGCTATTAAGACCAGACATAAGATACGTTTTCAGTGAACATATGCCATATAAACTTCAGTGAATATATGACATAAATTGTTAATTCAGTCAATTTATCCCCCTAAAATTCATCAAATTAATGTGAAAAAAAAGGAGTCATCATATTGGTGTCATTTAGGTAAAACCTCTGCTTTTTTTTTTTTTTTTTTTTTTGTGGTACGCGGGCCTCTCACTGTTGTGGCCTCTCCCGTTGCGGAGCACAGGCTCCGGACACGCAGGCTCAGCGGCCATGGCATACGGGCCCGGCCACTCCGCGGCATGTGGGATCTTCCCGGACCGGGGCACGAACCCGCGTCCCCTGCATCGGCAGGCGGACTCTCAACCACTGCGCCACCAGGGAAGCCCAAACCTCTGGTCTTTTGCTTTATCATATGCAGTTACGGATAAGAATTCTTGATCACAGTGCCCACCCATGTACCGTCAGGCAAGGCTGTTTTGCCCATGGTCATATGCATGCCGCGTCTTTAATGAGAATATTATAGACTGATAGACCTCACATTGGACCTACTCAAAGAGTTTGTAGGTGGGAGAAAGATTTAACTCTAAAAATAGAGATTAGATTTTGGCATCACATGCCACTCTTGAGGTGAAAAATCTTATTGGAGCTACTTTGTACTGAGAACTGCTAGTCCAGTCTCTGCCCCTCGACTGTTCTGATGAGTGGAATTCTAGCCCAGCTGCTCACTTCCCTGCCCCAAGCAGCCAGTAGGAGTCAAATGAGGCAGATACTGATGAGAAAAGGAGCCTCTCAAAGCCCTTTCATAATTTCAGTCCTTTGTGACGTACGGGTAGACTCCCTTGGGTGCTCCCTTTTTGTATAAAGCTCTAAGGGAAGTTATGGGCGAAAGGCAGGACTAGAAGTTGAAAACCAATTACCTAGGATCATCAGCTTTTGCTGACCCGAAGCAGAAGATGCACCAGAGGTCAAATAGCTGATAGATATTTGCTCATGATCAGCCAGGTTCACCCAATGCCAGGTGTGTAGAATTGAGGGACGATTCTTGGCCACTAACTGGTTTGGAATAATCAGATTGTGCCGTATCTGTATCCTGCGGTTATCCTTTGAATGTCTGCTGACATCCAAGAAATGATGCCAGTTTTACAAATCTGGGTTAGATCAGAACTTCACCTCACGGCCAGGTTTGCTTTCGCCTCTCACCACCAAGGCAGAAGCAACCTCACAATACAGCATTGTTATATCCACCCGTGAGGCTGCATGGCCAACTGATCTCAGCTCAGACTTGCTGCAATCAACATTTTTTATTGTGAAAATACTGTAAGTTGTACAAAGAATGAGCATTGTACAATATTAATATCCTAACATTCCATGGGCCTTTTAACTGCAGTGTAAATCAGCCAAATGGTCAAATTCAACTCTTTTCTTTACTGGTAGCCTAGTAATTAAATGACTATAAAAGGATCTGCTTTTTCTTCCTACTATAAATAGGTCAGAAAAAAAAAGCATATCTTCCATAACATTTACAAGTTTTTCTTTTAGAAATATCTAATTTACCGCACCACCCCCTCTAGTTGCAGGCATCTGAAATAAAGCAAACTTTCCTTTCCACCTAAAAAAAAAAAAGAAAAAGAAAAACCTAATTTAGAAGGTTTATTTATAGCCGCTTTTAATTGTTATTATTTCTAAACATACTTTTAGTTGGGCCAGTACTTTTCAGCTCAGTTCAAGAGTGACCTGTGTGTACCATCTAAGAAACTTATGTCCTGTGTCCTGTCTAGGACTTTTTGTAAGAATAGTGTTCAGATCATTGTTTCACAATGTTACCGCTCTTCATACTCAAGCTGAGATATCTAAATGATGTGTTTTCATAAAAGCTCTTGTATATTACAAACTTGGATAGTGCAGTTTTGCTTATTTATCATTTTCAAGGTACTCACAAAAGGCTAATATCAAATTCACAGATGTTCTGGTATGTATACCTTTAAAATGACTAAACAGGACTTGAAATGCTTTTGGCCATAGAGACTCAACCAGCCTGATTTTTGGCGTTTGAGTCTGTTATAACATATATATTTTTTAAGAAGATGTTGGGGGTAGGAGTTTATTAATTTATTTTGGCTGTGTTGGGTCTTCGTTTCTGTGCGAGGGCTTTCTCCAGTTGTGGCAAGCGGGGGCCGCTCTTCATCGCGGTGCGCGGGCCACTCACTATGGCGGCCTCTCTTGTTGCGGAGCACAGGCTCCAGACGCGCAGGCTCAGTAGTTGTGGCTCACGGGCCTAGCTGCTCCACGGCATGTGGGATCTTCCCAGACCAGGGCTCGAACCTGTGTCCCCTGCATCCCTGCATTGGCATTCTCAACCACTGCGCCACCAGGGAAGCCCCAAACATCTATTTTTTTCCCCCCGATAATAAGCAATTGTATTAGGTACCATGTATTGAGGACTTACAGTGTGTCAGATGCTGCCAGGTACAGTATTTTGATGATTTACAACAAGCCTGAGAAGGCAGTGTTACTTTCCCAGTTTTTTTGATGAGGATACTGAGGCAGATAAGATGTACAGTATTTTACTCAAGATCACAGAGCCAATATGATGACTTACAGCCAGGATTGAAATCCAGGTCTTTGTGACTCCAGTAGATATGATGGTGACTACACTGGTATCTTCCAATAAGACATGTGCAGAAGTATATGGAATAAAATTTGTGTAATCTTATATAATCATGCAACCACCACCAAAATGCTTGGTGTGTTGGTTAGCATTTTGTACTTTTAAAGTTTTAAACATTTTTAAACATTTATTATATAAAATTTTCATCTTTTGTTATTAAACTAGTAGAAAAAGGTATTCAGTACATAAAAGTAAATTGGAGAAAAAAAGCATGCATAATCCTGCCACCCAGTAATAACCACTGTAAAATTGGAGTGAGGGGTATTTCTTCTTCCAAGATGTAATTATACCACATTCTGCTTTTTTTTTTTTAAAGATTGTGGATTAGATCTCATTCCCTCTCTTCCTTTTTTTTTAAAGGGAGGTTGCAATTTTAATTAATTTATTTATTGTTTATTTATGGCTGTGTTGGGTCTTCGTTTCTGTGCGAGGGCTTTCTCTAGTTGTGGCAAGCAGGGGCCACTCTTCATCACGGTGCGCGGCCCACTCACTATGGCGGCCTCTCTTGTTGCGGAGCACAGGCTCCAGACGCGCAGGCTCAGTAGTTGTGGCTCACGGGCCTAGCTGCTCCACGGCATGTGGGATCTTCCCAGACCAGGGCTCGAACCCGTGTCCCCTGCATTGGCAGGCAGATTCTCAACCACTGCGCCATCAGGGAAGCCCCCACATTCTGCTTTTATCTTCCATAGTTATTAAAGTCATATACACTTTATGTAACTCTAAATTTATATAACTCTTTATGTGTAATAGTATTTTGAGTGGACATACCATAGCATATCCCTGACTCTTAGAGATCTAGTTACTTTTTCACTGTTGCACTGTAGAGATTATCTTTCCTTTACCATATTAAAGATTGTTTGCCTCAAACAGACTCCTTGAAGTAGAATTGCAGGATTAAAAGCTATGGATCTTTTAGAATTCTTGATAAATTGTTTTTTCAAGAGCTATATTACTTTACCTTCTGGCCAGCAAAACAGATGAGTTTCTGCATCCTCACCTGAATCAGGCATTATCACTTCCCTCATTGCCAGTTGATAGCATTAAATAGTATCTTAGAGCTTTCTTGGTTTATGTAATAATCCTGATCAAAATTAATATGATTTATTTATCATCAAAATAGTATGATGTTGTTGGCATTATTTTGCTTTCAGATTAAGCCTGGCCTTTCAGAGTCGGTCTGGAAATGTATCGGTAAATAACAAGATTCTATTGATTGCAGGTGAGGGTACAGTCATCGGGTGGAAAGTGATGCTATCACAGTGCCGCTCTCACTTTGTCTGTTCTGTCTTTGCTTATTTTATGCAGACAATTACATAGAGAAAGCAATATGTGGGTCTCTGGGCAGCAAGAAGTAAAGAAATTCGATGATGCTTCCCCAGTATTTCTGAGCAGGTACTTGTTACAATATACTACTCCCGGAGCAGCCTGCCTCAGTAGAAACAGAACCATATTTCCAAAGAGAGGTTTAAAAAACGATAGTAGAATTGAAACTAACTTGTAGGATTCTTTCAGCTCTTGAGGTAAACAAAACTATAATAAAATATAATTTTTACCATTTAGATTTAGAATCAAGTGAGTTTGAAGCGTAGATTCATAGATGACTTCAGCATTGGTTATCTTCTTTAGTCTCCCACTAATATATATATATATATATATATATTTTTTTTTTTCCTTAAAGTATTTCCAAAATGCAACATCTTTAAAATAGCCAATATATTATTCATCCACTCACATGTCAGGAGCCCACTTTAGGCCAGCATTGTAGTATAAGGCCTTGGGTGTAAAAAACTGAGTAAGACACAGTTCCTAGCTTTCAGGATTACAAACCTGTGAATTTATGTGTGAAATATGAAGAGTTAAGTGCTATAATAGGTAGGCAAAAGGTGTATAGAAAGCACAGAGGTGATGAAGGAAAGGTTAAATCCAGTTGACCTAGAAGCAGTCAGGGAATATCTTCACAAAGATCAACAAAATGACAAGGATGGGTTGGAAGGGCGTTCAAAGTGGTGAGAATGGCGTGTGTAAAGAAAGACAAGGTGGGCAAGGGGTGTGATGTCTTTTGAAAATCACAGTATGGCCGTAGCATAGGATGTTCCAGGAGAAGTTATAAGACATGATTTCAGAGTAGTCAGAGGTAAGATCATTTGAATCATGTGAAAGCATTTAGACATAGTTTGGGAGACAATGGTCAAATCTGTTAAAATTCTCTAGAGCCTATAATCTACATTAATGACGTTCCTGTTCAAATAAACAAGGAGGTTGGAAAATATAAAGTACTTGCCTTTGTATGATTTAATGCCTACATTTTCTTAGATGTAGTCTTGTACACCTGTCCTCAATAATTTTTCAATACTAGATTCTACGAGCTGAAAGCACAGGAATACGGCAAGTCCTTTTGTACAGCTAGAAGGACACAGTAAATCAGTCTAAGTAGGAAGATACAAAGGCAGAAGACTGTGTACTATGTCAAAGATTGCAAAGAAATCACATGGAAGATTGTGTAATATGCCAAAGTATGCCCAGCCATTAAGTGACCCAGGGAATATGCCTGTCAGTATACAAAAAGAGTAGGCAAGCATCAGACTGGAAAAGGAGTCAGCTTCTAGCATGCAGTGGCTTTTTGAGATGTGTTCTCCGGAGACTTTGACCACTTAAGCAAGGGCACTGCTTTTTAGTTTATCTTCTTCAATTTATTTCTCTCTGTTAAAATCAATAGCCTTATGAATATGACTTAAAGGAATACTTTCTTGAAGAATCAATAGATTTCAACAGTAAGTGATTATTTATGTTTGTGAATGTCAGAAAGACTGATGGGGAGCTGGGAAAGGTGATGATACACTATTGCTGAAGGAACCAACTGGGAAGGTATAACATTCTGGATAAGAACCCAGTGTAGCGATTAAGGGCACAGGGCTGACACTTGGCTGCCTGGGTTTAACTCCCAGCACTATCACTGAAAATCTCTGGGTTCTGTACAGGTATTTAACCTTGTTCTTTAGTTTCTTGGTCTGGAAAATGGGCATGATCACGGGTTCTCTGAAATGTAAATGAGACATTGTATATAACAAGTCCTCGAAACACTAAGAACAGTGCCTGGAATGCAATAAGTTCTCAGTTAAACAAGTTATTATTACTTTGACCAAATTGAAAAGCATTCTATTTTAGTGTCCTGGAGCAGTGCACAAATGTGCACTCCAAGCCAGTGTTAACTTTGTGTCTATCATGGAGCAGTAAATTCATGTACTAGAGATCTACTGTGGATACTCAGTAAAACTTTTAAATGTTGTTGTGGCATGTAGGCATGTAGGCATCTAGAATTTCTCAGATTGGCTCAAAAATGCTTTAGACTGAAGGATACATCTTGAATAAACACTTGTCACATCTTTTTTTTTTTTTTTTACTTTTTTATGGGGAGTGGGACAGGCGGGACCTTTATGTGTAAACATAGCTAAGTAAAGAATATTCTTTATCCCAAATCTTGTTGCTTAGTAAGTTGGTCTTGACAAATAAGAAAAGAGAATAGTGAAAGCAAAGGCTGAGGTTTACAGAGTGATGGCTGTCTATTAACACAGTGTGTGCATGCCACCGTGAATACTCTCAAGGACACAGTCCCTCTTAATGCCAAAGGGAATGCCCTTGGGAATATGGGAAGACACATTAACCTTCCGGCTTTCAAAGAAACCATGAGTCAGATACACACCCTTCTCCTTAAGCATTTTTACTTCCTTCTGAAACTGTCTGGTTGAAGGAAAGGGTGCTCTGGGCATTGCTATTTTAAGAATCTCTTTTCTCAGAACCCATGCTTGATAAATCCCTGCCGTACCTTAGACATGTCTCAGGATTCACCTGCCATGCAAGTGAAGAAGAAATCATTCTTGTCTCACAACCTAGTAGTAAAGAGAAACTTTAGAAATGAAACAAATTCACTTTCTGGAGAAATGGGATTTGTGCTCTTCGTTTCTGTGTGTGTTTGATAGACCTTGAGATTTTTCTATTAAACATTTTCCCCAAGAGGAATTTTTATCATATCATTTTTAGCTTCGATCCTGTAATTGAAGGGGGGAAAAGAAAAAAAAAAAAAAGCAAAGTGAAAGTCTCTGTGGGAAATGATGAACACAGATATAAAGATTAAAAGCTCCTAAACCAGTGTTGGCCACCCTGGCAGGTTCTATTCTGGTTCCCCATGTAGAAACTGATGACACACACATAGTAGAGAGCAGCTTCCTGTTCAACTCATTCAGCTTGGTACACAATCATCAGAGGATCAGTGTCTCCCAACATGGCAGAAATGCAGGATACCAAAGGCCTGAGGGTGACTAATAAAAATAATCAAATAATTTGTTCTAAGGTTTAGAAAACGGTGCAACTGATTTTGTTCATTACAATTGGCATCCTTTAGCATATGGTAGCACCTACTTGTATAGTTCTGAGATTTACAAAGTAGAGTTTAAAAAGTTTGTGTCACAGAAACCTTTATTGTTGTCAAATTGTCATACTTTGATGATTTAGAAGAGACTGGCTAAGAACATGTAAGATCAGTATTAGAGGTGTAAGTCCCGGTAGTCTAATGTATTTTTACAACGTTTCCCCATCCAGGGCTAGGAAAGCGTTGGCAACCATGGAATTCTTATACTCAGGGGGTGAATGGAAATAACTGGAATTCTGCTTCAAAAGGGGGCTGTATTGGCAGTGACTATTCTTCATTCCAGGTTATTCGTTTCTGTTGCCTGGAGAGATATTATAAAATGCAATTCTGGGTGATCTTCTTGGCAAGGGTAGCATCACAACAGGTATACAGTTTGTAAGAATTGATCACTCCAGGCCTCACAGGGCAGCTGGACCATGATTCCATTGTAGACAGAAATGAACCTAATTCTAGAATAATGAAGGGAAATATTGCTCGAAATTGGTCGTTTTGTCTTATTTTCAATTTTAAATAGAACTGCTGATTTGAAACCAGGCGTTTATTTACTCTGTGCTTGGAATTGGTTTGAAGCAATTCAGCCTGAGCGTATGTGAAACAAAAGTGATGTCATTCTAAGCCATGAACATGTTTTTCGAAGCTGTATCACATTTCAACACACACTCTTTGAGTTTTCCGATTTCTCTTTTCTTTATCTCTTTCTTTATATTTCTCTTGTCCAGGGTTTCTCAACCTTGGCACTGTTGACATTTGGGGTGATTAATTCTTTGTTGCGAAGAGCTGTCCTGTGCAGCATCCAGGCCCTCTACATACTTGATGCCAGTAGCCAGTCCTCCTGCAGTTGTGCAAATGTCTCCAGACATTGCCTTATATCCTCTGGGGGGGGAAAATCATCACCCCCTCTGAGGACCACTGGGGTAGATGGAAAGAAAAGAGGTCTGCAGATTGAGCCCTGAGAGCCCTGCAAACTTTAAAGCCTGGGGAGATGAAGAGGGAGCCAGCAAAGGAGAATGAAAAAAGAGCAGATGGTGGAGTTGGAGAAGAAATAAGAGAATACAGTGTCCCAGAAACCAAGTGAAGAAACTGTCACAGAAAAGGGGGAGTTACCGTCTGTGTCAAATGCTGCTGTTCATTAGACCACTTGAGATGAAGCCTCCTTCTTTAGGGATTCAACATAAGAGTGATAAAGTAAAGAACAAATGGATTGCTGCAAATAGGAAAATGTACTTGATGGAGCCTGTAGCATATTATTTTAAGATTGAAATACAGAGGATGGTCACAAGTCAAATAATCTTTGTTGTTGAAAATAGTATAAAATGGCGCTTTAGAACCTGTGACAGTCGGGATCAATTGAATACATGCTAATAATTTCTAACATATCATATATTTCAGTGGAAATCCTAAGCTTTGGTGCCTAGTCCATTGGAAGGTAGTATATGATAAGTCATATGTTACTAATACGAGTTCAGGTATTGACATTTGTAAATTTATATATTTATGAGTGGCTTCCGGACAATCCACAACAGTGTGCCTCTCAGCCCCTTGAATTCTAAAATGCTTTCTTGAGTTGGAGAGAAGAGACTGCTTTCGGATCTAGCAAACCAAAATTAAAGGATGGAGGTTTGCCATCTGTAGGGGATTCCTATGTCACAATAGAAAAAGGGCTTTAGACCTTCCTATTATTCAGGGTGATCCATGTGGTGGGTTGAATAATAGTCTCTCTAAGATGTCCCTGTCTTAATCCCTGGAATTTGTATGTTACCTTACAGAGCAAAAGAGACTTTGCAGATATGAGTAGGGTAAGGACTTTGAGATGAGGAGATTATTCTGGAATATCTGGACAGGCCCAAAAAAAGGCAAGGAAACAGATTTCCCCCAGAGGCTCCAGAAGGAATGCAGCCCTGGGAACACCTTGATTTTAACCCCACAAGACTCATGTCAGACTTCTGACCTTCAGAACTATAAGATAATACATTCATGTTGTTTTAAGCCACGAAATTTGGGAATTTGTTTCTGCAACAGTGGAAAAGTAATACAATCCAATTCATAAGGCAAGTTTTCCTCATTACCAACCTTCTCAAAGTTAGTGCCTATAGGCCTTATTTATGTCACTGAATGAGAGTTCAGATTTTGAAGTAGCAGTGTGAATACCCTAATCAAAATCTTGCCGTATTATTACTTTCAAGAGTTTGCTTGGATAATTAGGTGATATCTATCTCATGGGTGAAAAAATGTCTGCCATTTTTACTACCTTGCTAATATGCCATTGCTTCTTCTTGTCATTGCTAGTTTTTACTCAGGTGTCATTTGTTATGTAAATTTGATTTGGTGACAAAAAAGTGTCCATGAGTTACACCATGAAATAATCTTCACCATTGCTGAGCTGCTTTCTCCCTAATCCAGAAATAGTGTTTGGGACATATTTTCTCATCGCTTCCCCAATACCCTTTCAAAATTTATATCCAGGAGAAAGTTAGTGCAATGGTATATCTAATCACCCAATAGTTAACATGAAAACAGGTAATTTTTTCCTTGATAGTATTTTCCAGCTTCTTTAAAGTTGTCTGAAGCAATGAATGTCAACTAAAACTCTTTATAAATAGAAGGAGGTAGTTAACAGAACAGAAATGGATCATCTTTCAGTTCAAACAGTTTGCCCTTGAGTATAGAGAAAGTGCTCTCAGATTTGGGTATGTTTATGCTTATTTATATAGTTATCTGTGCAGCTGTCATTTTGATTTAAATCTGGGAACATTTTATGTCTGAATTGGATTTAATCTTGTAAACCCGAAATCCTGTTTCCATTCCATTGTGAATAATCATATGCTTTTTATAGTGTTTCTTCACTTCTGGTTTTAGTCTCCAGCTCTCAGATAAATCTATTATCTACAGAACATTCGGGCTTCTGCAGGATAAAGACAAACAGAAAACAGATGTTTATATTTGACTCGGTTTTAGTTTTATATTTTTGACATTTTATATTAATTTTATATTTCTATGGTCAGCAGGCCGTTCGAGTGGATGACAAGATTTTTTTTTAAGCTTGCAGCCTTGACACAAGCCCATAATTATATGTTGTACAACTTCTGGCCCAAGAAAATTTCATATTCAGGGGAAAAAAATCACTAATACCTCATTTATGTTATATAGTAGATTTTAAGGCTGTAAGAGATAAAATTTAATCTGGTGACAGGGGTGTCACTCAACTGCTCTTATTTAATAGAAGCCATTTCAGAATTCTAGTATGCTTTCTGTATTATCTTTATTATTATATTTAAAAGTCATCAACAAGTGATCATTTCTTCATTGGAAATTCAGATGAAAGCTTTCTGTTTCTTAGAACAAAGGGTGTTTCTTTAAGGGCATTAGCACAATGAAACTGAATTGCTGATGAAAGTACTTTCTGGATTCTCTTTCTGCATGTTGCCTCTCCTGTTCAGAGCATACTGGTTTGTTTGTTTGTCTTTTTTATGGCCGCTAGAGTTAATGTTTTACCATGACTAGTATCAGTAGCTGATGTATTATATAAGACAGTTATGTGAAAATTGTAGCTTGAAGTGACAGTCATTCCCAAAGAATCAGGATGAGAATATTGAGAGCAATACTCTCAAACAAAACAGAAGCTAGAAATTATTTTGTCAATGCAGGGCTCATTTTAAGTTTGCTTTGCGGTGGGAGGAGATTTGTCTAATTAAGACCACTGATACATTTTTGGCTAAATTTTTATTCAGAGATTGTGGCAAGCTTTACTCTTTTTAAGGAGATTAGAAACCTCTGTCAAAGAATTCTTTCTTTCTTTGATTTACTATCCTCAGAAATCTTTGATTCTAACTTTGGCATTGATTCTTCCTGATCCGTTAGGTTAAACCATGTCTTCCAAAACAAAAATATTCTTGTACCTCTCTAGGATGCAGTACTTCAGGATTAAAGCTGACCTTTAGGTGACAATTCAGGACACAGCTTGACTGACATAATGCCATGATTAGCCTAGCCATTTTCTAAACTTTTTTCGGAACAGGAGAATATTCATTCTTAAATAAAACTTTAAAGAAGGTCCCATCTGATAATTCCTGGGAAGAGCAGCAATTCATTAAAGAAGATCCTTCAGTTCATACATGTGCTTCAGTAACTCCTGCGGCTACAGATGCTGACAGTGTAAGTTGTAAGGAATATGCCAGAATGTTTTGACTTAGAGTAGTAGAGTCAAACTTCAGCCACATCTGCCCGCTGGAATAGAAGTCATTAATGCCAAATTTCTCTGTGAGCATATCTTTTTTTTATTCTGCCCTCTCCCATCTCTAAGACTTTCAATGCTCTCCACGGCTTAAACCAGCATTCTCCATCGCTCTCTTTGTGGAATCACTATCAGTCATTCTTCCCCCTTCTTCTTGCATCCAAGTCACATAATGTTATATGCATGAGCGAATCTATTCTTTTTTTATTTTTAAAGCAGGAGGAAAGAAAAAATTAAGCCACGAATTTCAGTATGTACTTTAATTATTAGTGGTAACAAATTACTGGCCACCTACCTTACAACCTATGGCAACCTTGAGCTAAGATGCAGTCCTAACTCTGCTGCAGTTTTCAGAACTCCACACCCTGTGACTTTCCCCTACACTTCCAACCTTGCCTTCCCCACTCCAAAGCATCTGCCTGATCTGATACACTCCTGGCTTAGCTCAGGCCTAACACCACTGCTTCTTCCCAGCCAAGATCACTTGCCGCTGTCCAGCCATCCAAAGCCTAAAGGGTCCACATCAAAGCACCAACACACATATTTTTCCTGTCTTTCTAACCAGATTAGTAGAGGCAGAATTTTCTCCTTCATAGGGATTTTTTTTTCCCATTCAATGGCATACTAAGCCCACTGCAAATGAAAAACATCATTAAATTTTGGATGGATGGATGGATGGATGTCAGCATTTTTCATCAACAACTGAAAGTATCTAGGGAAACAAAGGTAATTAATTGGTATCTGGCCAATTTAAGTATTAGAGAGATGGCATTTTTTATGGAGCTGTGTGTGTGTATATGTGTGTGTTTTTTTACACATTTTGAAAGTATTTTCTCCCCAAAGATCTTATTTCCAGTTGTAAAAAGAAAGTCAACAAGAAAACAGAATTTATCAAGATATTTTTTAAGTGGCAAGGGGAAAAAAAGATATGTTGACAGGAAAGATACAAGCAACATTCTACAACCGGTCTGTCCTAAGAGGAGTGTACTTTCCTAGAAAGGATATGTAGCCATGTCATTAAATCCATTGTATTAATGTGACTACTTTGATTGTGACCTACTTTGGCAATAGAAAGACTGAATTACAAAAGAATGGTTTTCTCACCTTAAACAAAGAGAATCTGTGATCTTTAAATTAGCATCTAGGGGAAAGCAGGATGAGAAGCAGAGGCGTTTGTAACTCAAAGAAGCTCAGAAATCACACATCATTTGCTGGGTCAAACATAACAGATTAGAATAACACCCTTTTCTTTAGTCATGGCTTGTCTTGCAATTATAAAGTCACCATTCATTTGTATTAATTATGGACATATTCCACTATTCACAAAACTATTCTTTGTCAGAATTTCTGGGCACAGAGTTAATTCCCAGTTATAATTTACTTATGAATAAAAACTGCTGAAAATTTTCCACTATTTTTAATATAGAAAAATGCCTCTATGAACTCTTGGTGGAATTCTCAAGAAAGTGACACAGTCCAGCCCTGGCTAGAGCTCCAGGAGCACAACTTCGGGATCCCTCACCAGAAAACCTTCCTTTATATCCTTATCAAATTTTAACCACCATACACATCCACTGAGTATCTTGTTGGCAAAAAGCAGTGTATTTCCTTCAGTCTCTGGGTCTTGTTGACCTCAAACAAATAGATGACCAGATATTTCTCCAGCAAAGATGGGTTTATTGGGGATCAGCAGAGAATTGCAATTTGGGGTCTACAACCATGGCAAGCCACGTGCAAGTCACCACAGAGGAAGGAAAGGAGAAAGGCTCTTATAGAGGGGAAAGGGAAGTGGGGAGGGCAGTAGTAAACAGAGTCCATGGCTTTTCATTGGCTGAGTTGTTGCCATGAGAGAAGAGGAGTCTTCTTCCTGTTGGGCTCTGCTGTGGTCGGGGGCAGGAGAGCGCCCCCTTCTGGTCTCCTGACGCTATTTAATTGAGGTTTCTGTTCATTGGTTTTTACAGTCTGCAATTCATATGTGTCCTATAACTACTTTCAGAACCTTGAATTATTTTCTGACTTGAATCAGCAACGGAACTAAAGGAGAAACCTTAAAAGAGATGTGGCCTTACTGAGTAACATACTTTCTCAGCTTCACTCTTCACACATAGAAAGGTGGAAACTTTCTATGTACCAGGTAGATCAGCCAAAATAGATGCTTTTAGGTCTCCTTTTCTTTTCTTTCCTTTTCTCCCTCACAGCTTAATTTTCCCTTTCACAACTCCTTGTTTCTCACACATACACAGTAGCTGTAAAAACAAGGTCACTGACATAAAGGAGCTCAGGTCATCTCCCCAAGGTGCTCATTAGCAATTATCCTATGTGAAATGCTACCCACATGAAAGTTTTGCCATTCTCAGATAAACTTGTCTGAGTTCCAAAGGAGTGCAGGTCACCTGGCAGAGATCTTGATGTGAGCATTAAGGGACTCTAGTTACTAGGTACTGGTTTCAGTGGAATCCCAGGAGTTGGGGGAAAAAAAAAACATTTGAATATATACATACCCTTTAAGAAGTGTTGTGAGGCAGAACAATAAATACAAATCATAAGCAGCTACTCAGAATAGGTCAGAATAGAAAAAGCATCTAGGAATGTTTTGGAACGAAGTACCATGATAAAGAAATCCAGCTCTTTAAGGATAAAGGATAAACCATTGTTTTGATTAATTGTGGAGTAATTATTATTCACATTCACTAATTATTTCATTATTCTCATTGATGACAGAAGTAAAAGGGAAAAAAGCGTAAATACAAGCATGACAAGCTCAAAGCATATCAGTATTTCATTTGCGTGATCCTTATTTGGTTGGTTACTTCGTAATTACAGCTACAGAATCACCTCCTGAAAAGTATTAAGTACCTACAGTTAAAGGTTGTGCTATATGATTGTGCATTTAAGACTTCCTAAACAAGAGCCCATACCATCTAGAAATTGCTAATTATCTGATAATAAAACAATGTAGTGTTACCATTATACCCAGCTATGGAGGCCTGTCACAATATGAAGTATGATTGGATTACTGTTGAAGCTTTAGGGAAGTCATCTATCCACATTAAATAGTAAGTGGGCCAGCGGCAAGTCATTATTCATTTGACTATAACTGAACCTTTACCAAAGAGATACCAGAATGGAAAGATAGTTTAAATCGCCCATTTGCCTAAAGAAAAATTTTCTTCTAAGTAAAATGGAAAAAGCATAACATTCATCTATAAATGATAAATTTTGGTTACTCCATTGAAGAGGTAAGAGTTAATGCTTCCTTAGATGACTCCCTCTTTTAGAAGAAGCCTAAGCTTAGTTCTAAATTAACCCAAAGCATTATTTACCTTTTTTTATTTTTTGTGCATTTACTTACTCTTAATACAATTTTAAAAGGTTACACTCCATTTACAGTTATTACAAAACACTGGCTATATTCCCCGTGTTGTAGAATACAACCTTGTAGCCTATCTTATACCTAATAGTTTGTTCCTTCTGCTCTCTCACATCTTCATTGCCCCTCCCCTTCCTCTCCCCACTGGTAACCACTAGTTTGTTCTCTATATCTGTGATTCTGCTTCTTTTCTGTTATATTCATTACTTTGTTGTATTTTTTAGATTCCATATATAAGTGATACCATACAGTGTTAGTCTTTCTTATATGACTCCTTTCACTTAGCATACTGCCTTCCAAGTCCATCTACTGTTGCCAAAGCATTATTTAAATTTCACCATAGTGGAAGATTTATATAAGATACGATAAGTCACTTATTTTTATTATAGCACTTATAATTAAACAAGTATCAGTTCCTATTATTGACTGCCTGTGACCCAGATGTAACCTAGACAATTGATTTATGTTTACCTACCTGCTTGATCACGGCCATTACAATTTTTGGTAGTTTTGACCAATATGCAATATGTGGCCATGTGACCCTGAGCAACCAATGTCATCAGCACCCGCCCCGCATTTCCTCTTCTGTAGAACAAGGAAATTTGTCCCTCGCAATTCTCAAATTCTGCATGTTTATGTTGATTGACTTGTTTGTCCTAGCTGTGTGGAATTGAAGATTCTTAAAGAGATCTTTAGAAAACATGCAACCAAGAATGGTCCTCGCCAGGAAGCTAGTAGTCCATTAGGGCTAATTCTCATTCTAGAACTGAAGAAATTTGAGGAAGAAATACAGAGAGAAGATTTTTATTCTTTTGCTGGTTCTTCAAGGCACATTATTTTTCCCTTAGGCTAGAATGATGGGATCATATGGACAGTCACTTAACTTAGTTCATAACTGTAAGTAATGGAATTAATCTAACTATAACCAAACTTGGAATTAGATTGACTAATTTTAAGAAAGAACGATAAATAATTGTAAGGAAGAGTTTTCAGTGGTATATATAGTGAATTTGTTATGCAGGAGGTGAGGAGGGTTGTGATCAAAGTGTTCCACGCCCAGAAAATATGACAGTTGAACCAAACCTGTAGAGACTTCTCTTCATCTTTTCACAGTTAAACATTGTGCCGCAAAGTTGCACAATAACCTTGCAAGTCAGGAGGAGGGTTTAAGGAATTCTTATAACTTAGCAGACACACCCTTCTTTCCTCCAAAAGTTTACCACAGGCGAGCAGGGAGATCTGAGGCTGCTTAACCTCTAAGCCAGGTTCCTAAGCTATAACATGGAGATAATGTTTTACCTACATTAAGGATGATTAGGAGGATTAAATAACAAAGGTTTTTAGCACTATCTCTACCCACAGGAATCACTCCCTAAATCATAATACCATGATTATTGTCACTTATCATTACCTTTATAATTTAGAAAAGAATATATACTTTTCCATATTACTATTATCTACATTAACTTCTTAAATTTTGTTTTTCTTGAGTGAGTCCTTGCTTATATGCATGTAAATGCAGTGATTCTGACATTTAAAGTAATGCCATACACTTGCAAACTTCAAAGAAGTAAAGCAATAAATATAGTTATGGCCAAAAATACTCTCTTCTTGAAATGTTCAATAGTTACAGTTTCCATAAAATCGTCTCATTTCCACTTCTCTTTGAAATATAGAAATAGTCTCTTTCTTTCTGGAGGAAGAAAATGGATGGTATGTTTCTTTCTGAATATTTTATTCTTTAGTTATTAAGACATTACTGGGAAAGCACAACTGTTCATTTACTCAGTTAGTGTTCACTGAGCCCCCATGTGCCTAGGTGCATAGATATTTTCCCCATTAGAAAATTTGATATGACAAGATCGTGATCATTCAACAGGTGTTTATTAAGCACTTACTGTGTGCCAGGTCTTGTGTTTCCAAGAGTTTGCGACACTCGGTGGAAGTGATTTATTTGACACTATTTACCAGTTGATTTCGGGAATCACTGCTTTATTTGGTGGGGTTCACCAGGTAGGTCACTTGCACTCACTGGAGGAGGAGTGATGCTTCTGTAAATAATAAGATCGCTCATGAGTCAGCAATACACGGTAGTGGTTAGGGGAAAAAATATGAAGCCTTTTACAAGTAATGCTCTTCAGTTAATGCATTTTGCTTTTTGTATTATATCTTGTATCTTATTTTTCAGCCCTTTCCATTTTAACCTGAGTGAGGAATACCCATTTTAAAAGAAACATTGCTTTATCATATCGGAAGATATACTCAGATGTTTCAGTTATTTACACAGCCTCTGTTACTTTCTGTTGAATCAAAGTCTACAAAAGCTTTGTGTTGTTTGTTCTTTATCAATACTATTGTTCACTTCTCCTTGGTACGATAATAAACCAGCAGGACATGCAGATTTTATTTAGTTAGACCTTCCTGACTGAAACTCCCACCTAAATCTGACTAACAAAAAGAGAAAAGGACTCATGGGCCCCTGTGTTCCATTATCTTTTTTGTTAGTCTTGTGTTGTCTCTCCATTCTTAATATTGCTTGAGTTCTGTGTGTTCCCCAGAGTATTTTAACGCAAATCCAAGACATATAATTTCACCCATAAATATTAACTGATAAGAGCTTTTAAGACTATGACTGATAACTTTCTGATTTTATTAAAGATTTTTTTTAAACAATTGGTTTGTTCAAATATGGATCCAAAGAAGTTCTGCCTGTTACCTGTGATTGTTATGTCTCTCAAGTCACTTTTAATCTAGAACAGTCCCAGATTTTGATTTCTTACCACTGACATTTTGAAGAAATCAGCTGTCCTACAGAATGTCCAAAGTTTGGCTTTATCCCCTATCTTTCCTATAAGCAGGTAGTAAAATCAGATATTTGATGAGATTCAAGCTCAAGGTTTTAGGCCACTGTACTGTAGGTGGTTCTGTGTTCTTCCTATTGCATTGTATGATGTCTGACAGGCCTATTATTGATGATAATACTGAAATTTAATACCTGCCTCCCTTGGTGGAGAAGATGTCAGGAATCCATCTTGGGGGGGCTTTAAGTCATGTAGCTTAATTGTAGTGTTTCAAATCATCAAGTATTTCTCCAAAATCATTTTTTAGTATCATTAGCCTTTTAGGAAGATGACATTTTAAAAGACCTTCTTGTCCTAGGACACAACTCTGTCACCTAATATTTTATTTGCAATAAAAAGAATTCCTTTTTTAAAATTCATCTATCTAAATGGTCCAACAAACTCTGAAAAATAATTCTCTCAGTGAAAAGGTTTCTTTTTTACCTCAGTGCTATGTTGTTGAAATGTTTATAGTTATAGAGCCCAAAAAGAAAATCTATCCTGATATGGGTTGGTTAATCCAGATGACCTAATTTGTCAGGAGAGGATTCAACAGCCGCCATGTTGCCAAATGGATAAACATTCTCTCTTCAGTGAAGGGGGCACATTCCCAAGAATGTTTTTGGTGCTTAGCAAGAGGAGAGTGGTATAAAAGTTGATGAACAATGAATAAATATAGAATTCTAATGGATAAAAATAATTGCTTAAAGATCTTTATTTCATAAGATTTTGGTTTTCTGTTTGTTCATAGGAAGAAATCTTTCCTGTTTTCTGCTCTGTATGCTGCCTTTATCTTCGGTGGTCGGCACCTAATGAACAAACGGGCGAAGTTTGAACTGAGGAAGCCATTAGTGCTCTGGTCTCTGACCCTTGCAGTCTTCAGGTAGGTTTCTTTGTTTGTTTTTTTTCATTTTCCAAATAAAATCCATCCATTTCATCAGACTCCGCTGAAAGAAGCAACAATCGAACATTTTATCATACATCTCATATTTTTGATTATTAAGGGTGTAAAATAAACCCATGTCCAGAGGGAAAGCCTTCATTGCAACCAAACTTACCACATTGTACTCAGGCTCTAATTTTGAGAGCTCTCAGGCCATCTCCTTTCTTGTCCAAACTGTTCATGCAGTAATTCAGTTTATGTCCTAGGACTAGAAGCAGAGCATCAACTCCATTATTTTTGTCATATAAGTATAGATGAAGGGCTAAATGGAAAGCCACAGCAGTAAACTGTGGAAGTGTATGGTAGAGTAGGGTTCCAATGTGGTGGGCATGCTGCTACTGACTAGTACTTAATCAAAAATGGCTTTCAGGCATGTGACCAGACACCGGACACCTGTCTGTGTTAGCATCACTAGACCAGAGAATGTTTTTGTTCCGCATCCCCCAAAGTATCCTCCACCCTCACTGCCTGAACTGCCTCGCAGGCACAGGCTTATGCAGCCAAGTCTTACTTTGCACTGGCTAAAACTCATCATAGAGGCTGTCAGAACCAGGCCTGGTCTCTCCAGGGACATCTGCCAGCCAACATCCAGACCCACACCTGGAAGCCTGAAGGAACATTCGTAGTTTTGTAATATTTGGCAATCATAAGACGAATTAGCACACAGCTGGTGTCCAAACAGGTGCCAGAATTTACCTTCAGTGCTAACAAAGGCACCTGTTCTATTTGTGTTTTGCTTGTCAAAACCAGCAAGTTGATAACTAGGCTTGGGGTGTAGGGGGGCAGGTATGGATAGATATGCTACAGAATAAAAACCTATTCATTTTAATATTTAGGAGCATTTCTACTTTTTTCATATTACATATTAACTGTTCTACTGCTAAGGAGAAATAGATGGTATCATCAAAAGCCTCTCATTAGTCACTTGAGGCTTATTAAAGATGATCAGGCAGGAGGAGGATTTTTGCAAACTGATGATCTGTACGTCTCCATTAGGTTGGCTCCCTGCAACTGAAATACTCCTTTGCTTGCTACCACCGCATGCACTCTTTATTTCGGTGCGTTTTGTAGGGTGCAACATTTGAGGTACTTGTGATTTGACTCTGTCACTAAAGACTCCTTCCATTTCAATATGTATCAGGTTGGAATTCTCTAATACAAAGCAGCATTTTCATTTTTATTTACATTGAAGGTTCACAGTATGCCTCACCTAAAGTATTTTGATATTTGAGGAAAAAATTGTTAATGATGCCTTTCAGCATTTTACAGATCTTTCAACATCCCTTGAGTCTTTATCTTTTGTTTTTGTTTTTTGCGGTACGCGGGCCTCTCACTGCTGTGGCCTCTCTCGTTGCGGAGCACAGGCTCCGGACGCGCAGGCTCAGCGGCCATGGCTCACCGGCCCAGCCGCTCCGCGGCATGTGGGATCTTCCCGGACCGGGGCACGAACCCGTGTCCGCTGCATCGGCAGGCGGACTCTCAACCACTGCACCACCAGGGAAGCCCTGTTTTTGTTTTTTGTTTAACCTTAACATATATAAGCAGAGAAGGGAGTTCAAGGACCCCCATGCACCTGTTACCCTGCTTAAACGGTTATCAACAGTGTTAATCTTATTTCATCTATATCCCTACCAACCTCTCCCTTGTCCCCAAATTATTTGGAAGTAATACAGACTCAAATATTTCTGAATGAAATGATACCATTTCTAAAAGTAGTCATTAAAAAATCGATCACAGTATCATTACCTCGTCTAAATTAGTAATAATTCTTTATTATTGAGTGTTCCAGTTTCTCCAGTTGTCTCATGAATGGTTCTTTTTTATTACAATTTATTTTTAAGAATCCTGACCTAACTGACATACACACTACTATATATAAAATAGATAACTAATAAGGACCTAAAAAATACAAACAATCCTGGTCCAGATGGGTTCACACATTTCCATTGGTTGATTTCCTTAAACTAAGAGGTTTCTTCCTTCCTCTCCAAGCCCCTCCTCCCACTCATAAGCCATCCTTTGGAGAATCCAAATCATTTTCCTTTTAGAGTTTCCCCCAGGCTGGATGTTACTGATCATATTCTTCTGTCCCCTGTATTCTTCGTTAGTTGTTAGTTAGATCTAGAAATTTTATTATATTTAGGTTTAATGTTTGACAGAACTTTTTACAAGAAGTTAGTGTAGCAAAGGCAGGATAAATGCTTGATTCTTTGGTCATATTTAGCAGTTTCAAAAAAATTTTGATTACTTAGCATGTGAATAATGGGTTTTTTTAAGTATCGTTAAGAGCTCATAGATTTATCCTTTTTTACATGTCAGTGATTTTGAGATGAATTCGGATTTGGTGTATTGTAGTCCATTGCCATTATTCTTTCAGATGCTAAGTTATCCCATGTTTGGCCAGTGGGAGTTTCTTCAGATTGGCTCCTGAATCCTTGTCCGTGTACTGAGTAGTGCTCATAGCTCGATTCTGTGTATGTGTGTGCGTGTTTGTGTGTGTATGGGGGCGGGGGGCAGGGATGACAAGCTGTTGCAGGCCAAGCGTGTTGCCTATTCCTTGTCCAGAACTGGAACCAGTCATTTCTCAAAGGATCCCAAGTTCATCCCAAGTTCCCTTGGGAAAGGGAGATAGTATTTAGAAATGACTCTCTAAGTACTAGGGGTGGTTTTCCCTAAGGTAGTTCTTATTTCCTCTCAGAGGGCCTAGAAATAGAAAATTATTTATTTTTTGAAAGAAATGTATCCAGAGTTAGTACTGATACTTCCAATTCATATTTATGCCTAGAGAGTTTTTACTTAATTACCTCATTTCTCCTTCCTCCTATGCCAAAATCCAAGTTCCCAGTGTCAGCCAGTAGTTACTCATTTACTTACCCCACAATGCATGTGCAATAGTTGTTAACACTACCAAGTCTTTTTTAGATTGACAGGTTCTAATTGCATCTTCCATTTCCTTAATTCTATGTGTTACTTTACTTTCTTCAGAGCCATGTTTTGTATAAAATTTTAAAAGCTGGAACTACACGGAGGCGTCCAAGCATGGACTGTCTAGGGTCTTGTAAAAATTTATCATAATATTCTAATCAGTTATTTGGAAAACATTATTATGGAATTCTCTGGTTGTATCAGTTGAACATGGTTCCATGTTAGGAAGAGTATATTGAGGTTTCTCTGTGCTTAAAGAATTCTGGTCAACAGTGTATTGAATGAAAAAGGCTACATACAGAATGATTTTTTATGTAATGTTTATGTAAATTTTACTCCTAGACATGAAACACGCTGTTCATTAATACATTTAAGTATTTGTAAAGTATCTAAAAAGATACTGGAAGAAAATATACTCGATTCTTACGTCTATGGAAAGGCAGAGGAGACAGACTTTTATTGATTGCCTACTATTTCCTGGAAAATAAAGCAGAAAAACTTTCAGTGCTTGTAGAGCTTGGCTCTAGTGGACTGGTAGTTTGGAAGCAGAGAGGATTTAAATTTTTTTTGCTATGCGTTATCTTCCTTTTCAAAACAAATGAAGCAAACATACTGTTGACAACCCGATTCTAGATATTGGCTGTTGATTATTCTTTGTGCTTTTCTGCATTCAAAACATTTTCTAAAATATACACACATGCATATACAATCTCATACACAGCCTAGGGAATCTCAAGTGATATTTGCTCTTTATTTTAGAATCCAAATAGCTTTTGAATGAAATTGACATAAAGCATCAAAAATAAGCTCTTCTCACAAACAGATGTTTTGATGGGTATTAATAAAAATCCTCCTATCTTGGTCATATAAGATAACCTCATTATTACAAGAATATGTTTTTGTAGAAAATTTTGAATGGCTCTTAACTATAATTCACAAATTTTTAAATCCACCTGTAAACGGTGTCTAATATAGAAGTATACAAAGTCCTTACACAAGAGACAGTCCTGCATCAGATGGTATGCAATTCAGTAGGACGTTAAGGACCAAACATCTACTCCACTGCCCACTCCTTACTACTAATAGGATGTGATATCATGGATTTGGAAAAAGAAGGAAAGGGAAAGAGAACCAAACTTTTCTGTTAGAGGAATTAGAAATGAGGGGGTGGAGGGCAAAGAACAGTAAGATTTTTCTGAAAAGTGTTTTTATATATTTTACTGCTTAGAACTAATGTCTTTTCCCCAGCTTTTCAAGCTTGCCTATTAGCTCTTTATAGTAACTAGAGACCCAACTGTGACGTATTTCCGGATACTCCAAACTGTGTTTACTCATGAACTAAGACAACTGGGTGGAAATTAAATCAGATATGTAGGCTCCCTAAGCAAAAAGAAAAACCCTCTCTTCTTTACTGCTCTGCTTCAGAAAGAAGTGGGGTTTTTTGTATAATTTGGCGATCATTACCTGTAGAATGTTTTCTTTCTCTTTACCTTTGGGTGTTGACTGAATATGATAGCAGACTTCATACAGGCTGAATACAATATAATTTATTGAAAGCTGTCATAAGTTTTGAAGGAGTAGATAGGATATGATCAAGTGAGGTTTTCCCTAGGCCCGCCATGGGTTTATTTCACTGGAGAATGATTTCTCTGGGGTTTTCTTGACAATTTCTTCCCATTACCCGCAAACCCTGCTTCGCCTTTTAGATCTAAGCCATCAGCTTCTGGTGTCAATTAGTCTTTATGGATATGACTGGGTGGGGCACAGCAGCCTACTTCCACCCAACCCAAGGATAAGCATTTCCTTATTTGATGAGATAATTCCAGGTGGCGTTTGTTGGCGCTGCATGTTTGAATATTTCCTTAGGGTAAATTCTGAGAAGATTTCTGGTAACTTGAATTAGTAAGTCCTTTAGATGAGACTGTTGCTTATGGCAAACAGCATCAAACCCTTCAAGGTGCCAGCCATCCATTCTTCCCAGACGCTGCCTAGTCTTTAAATCCTGTTGCTATGACATCTCACCTGGGTTACTTCAGTCGATTTGTAAAGGACTTTCTGTGTATTGATTTAATAACTTCAAACCCTTCTAGATTGGGTGCAGATGCGTGCGTGCTTCTGATTCAAGCAGCCTTTACCAGGTATCTGTCTGGCAGTGTTTTCCACTCATTGGCAGCACGAGGAGCCTTCTTCTAGGTCTCTGACCCAGAGCAGGTCAAAGCAGGTTGTCTAGTCAGTGCACATTAGTGTTAATTACTTTGTGCTGCTTGTGTATAGAGGCCAATGTCACACCTGCTTCAAATATGTTTATTCCTGTTTCCTGGTGATTCACTCTGGCCTCAATTGTTTTATGCTTTATTTGCTCAAAGCCAGATAGCCTCACTTTACGGTTTGACTTTTTGCCTTGTTATTAATGAGAAATTTTCCCTGTTGAAACTCATTTTTTTTTCCTGGCCATATTTTTATTTTGTCATTGAATTTCATCTTTGGCTTAAGTATAAGATATATTCAAGACGAATAGAAAATTACTCTTTTTCTTTATTTAGTAAGATTTTCATGAACAAAGAGCTTATATATAGCATAGGACACATTCAGAAAAGTATATCTAACAGGGCAGAGCAGCAGATGAATGGCATTTAATCAAATCTATTCGTGGTTTTATACACACACCCATCAATATTTAATATTAGAAGCATTATTGGCAAGTGCCTTATTTTTAAAGAAACAGATATATAATAAAACCAACTGAAACTGTTCAGATGAGAAAAATATGACACTCTAAAAACCCATTTTGAAGGAGTTAAGTACATCATTGACCTGCAAAATGATGAAACATGGAAAATTTCAGAACTTAATTTATACTCGAGCACCTTGTATCTAGTATTTTGCTATATGGTTGCCAGAAGTGGTCCTTAATCCACAGAGAACATTACAGATAATGATTACAGTGATATTAATGATATAAAGGAAATGGATACATAAATTATAAATGTCATAGGAGAAAAGCTGCTATTTTATCAATGACAGGTTATAAATTTCACATTTTAAGATGTAGCATCAAAAGGGCAAAAGTAACAAAGCAAAAGATACTTCTAGAAAGCATATGCTTAGAAGTAGAAAAGCAAAAACTGATGAATAATCATGGGAATGTGATACCACGTATGAAAAGTTTAATAACCCGTAGCGTAAAAACAATGTTTAAAAAGTTCAGGCTAGTGATTATATGTTTCTGGAGGCAGGGAGAGCGATGGGATCAAAGAGGGTCCAAAGGAGGCTTCCACTAATTTTGTATGACTTTGTCATTACAAAAAAGTTAAATAAGAAAAAGATAACTGTGTTTGATTCAAGTGTGGATAGCAACTAAAAGAAAGCTAGCAATTGTAGTCTTTTTATAAGATTCTGGCAAAATGTAGGTGTATGTTAAACAAAGTAAGTTTATATCAAAACACAAACTCTGTACCCTATTGGTCCAAACACACACCCCAATAATGGCAGATTTATAGTTGGAATTAAGAATGTTTTTTGTTTTCTGTTTTCTGACAGTGACCCTGAGTTCATTGTGTATGTGTAGCTGGAAGGATAATTTGGGAACCTTTCTTTTGGCCATTTATTGTGACACTAGTTGAATCACTTGACTCATTTTGAAAAACCAAGAGCAATTATGTAAAGAAATGGCAACTCTCCATCCTTTAAAGTGAGATAGAACCTATAAACTAGAATCCGTACTTCCTGGTGTGCTCTGGGTAACCGTAGTTTTATGCCTAGTGTCTTGGTGTAATTATTAACAGCTCCCCTTTCACTCTAGAAAATGGCCCACTTTGAATGGTAAATGATATGGTTAATCTGTTTATAACCCACTGAAGAATTGTGTTGGCTTCATAAAACAGAAAAAGGGAAAATTCTAACCATCATTTGCCCAATTACCCCTAACAAATCTTTATTTTTAGTATTGACCTCTTCTCTGAAATTTGCTCTTCTGTTTATAATATTTCCAAACGTGTGACATATCATCACTTGAATTTAAAATATTCAAACCAGATGCCTTTTTGATAACCCTTTAAAATTTCTCAAAGTTTGTCACTATTTTCCTAGTGAACATCTTTAAGTCATTCAAAATACTATAAAAATAACTCTTTCAACTGGTCACCAAGTTGTAAAATTCTTCTTGAATATCTCGAGTAGCTGTCTCATCTCCATTTCCACACCAGACACTCCAGTCGTGGCCTCCATCACTTCACATCTTAAGTATTACAAACCACCAATTCCTGTTTCCCAAATGTTTTCTCCATCCAAGCTACTCACATACCGTATCATTTCTGTGTTTAAACCTTAATTGAAATGCCCTTTTCTTTAGGTTGAAACTTCAACCTGCCCATAAAAAAATTACAGTCTTTCCTTGACGGACCTTTCACCATTGCCCTATGCAAACGTTCCATTCAAGATGACGTATGTCTCTGATCATTGACCCCCAAACAAACATACTTTGCCCATGCTCATTTCTTGTCTTTGAACCTATTATCCCTCCTCTTTCTCCATTCTTCCTCCATTTTTTTTTTCTTTAAGTCTTATTCATCTTAATTTAGGATGTCTTCTCTATAAAGGCTTCTCTGATCATTTCAGCCCATATCTCATCTTCTACCGACCTTGTTGTTCATCATCATTTAACCAGGCTGTATGCTGCCTTACCTATGTACCCCCTGGGAGGCCATGTGAGTTCCCTGGAGCCAGAATTGTGTCTGGCTGTTCCTGGAACACCTTGGCACACACACAGTTTCTGAATTAATGAATAAAAATCTCACACTTGGCCACTTCTCCAGTCACGTGTAATCGACATTTTTATTCATTCCACTTGTTCGCCCTTTATATTTCTTGTATCAATTGCCGCAGACATGCCCCAGTCCAGTCTTCCTTTAGTATCAGGGGGCTTCACCTGTAGAAGTAGAAATGTGCTTCAAGAAATCTGGGATTGACGTCATACAGTTGGAGGAGCCTTCCAGAGGCCTGCAGGGCGCTACACAGTGGGGCCTTTGTTACTCTCTGACCTCTCCTCCTCTCTCAGGCCAGAGTGGCAGCTGTGCTGTTCCTCAAACATGCTAGCAGAGCTGCTGCCTCAGGGCTCTCCCACTTGCCGCCCCATCTGCCCAGAACATTCCTTGCCCAATATTCTAACGCCTTGTCCATCGCCTCCTTCAGACCTTTGCTCAAATTTCGCCTTCCCCTCCCTGTCTAAAATGACAATATCCCCCACCTTCTCTCCCCCTTTTCCTTGCCTGATTTAGTTTTCTCCTTGACGCGTATCACCTTCCGGCCCACTATATATATTGCTGATCGTATTCATTCTCTCTCCCCTCCTACTCGACTTTGAGTTCCATGAGGGCAGGGATTTTTGTCTGATTTTTTGCTGTGTCTCTAGTGTCCAAGCAGGTGTTGAATAAATTGTTAGCTTTTCAAAATGAAAATGGGAAGAGAAGATGTTTGTAAACAATTGTTAGTAAGTTTCCTTGCCTTTTTTGGAAAGTCTTTTCTCCCAAGGGGGAAATAGGATATTTTTTCTGCTTTTCCCTTGAATCCAGGAACAATGTGGATTTTCAGGTATTTCCAGGAAGATAATGATTAGATTAACTCAATTCATGATATTTTGCTTTTTTAAAAAAATATATTTTTTAATGTCCATTATGAGGGAGAATTCAGAGCTACTGGCAGAGGAGTTTAGCAAGGAAAGCCAGGAGAACAAGCATCACCCTGCTTTGCAGGTGGTACTTTGCCCTCTAGCAGGCTCACCCCTCCTTCCTTACCTGGGGATGGCACAGACCTGCAGGTCTCTCTACTGCTCCAGATTTGCCTTCCAAATTAAGAAAAAAATCCACTCCTAGTATAATGATCTAGTCCAAATAGGAGAAAAGTGTACAGGTTGTTGTTAATGTAGTAAGTTTTTTTTTTTTTTTTTTTCTCTATGATTCTGTTTTCATTTTATTTTGTTTTTAGATTCCACATATAATTGACATTATACAGTATTTGTCTTTTCTGTCTGACTTATTTTACTTAGTATAACACCCTCTATTCATTTTGTTGCAAATGGCAAGATTTCATTCTCTTTTATCTGAATAGTATTCCACTATATATGTATATCACATCTTCTTTATCCATTTATCCATTGATGGACACTAGGTTGTTTCCACATGTTGGCCTTTGTAAATAATGCTGCAGTGAGCATGGGGCGGCAGATATCTTTTTGTGTTAATGTTTTGTTTCCTTCAGATAAATATGCAGAAGTGGAATTGCTAGACCACATTGTAGTTCTATTTTGAATTTTCTGAGGAACTTCCATATTTCCATAGTGGCTGTACTAATTTATGTTCCCACCAGCATTGCTTTTCTCCACATCCTTGCCAACACTTGTTATATCTTTTTTTTTCTTTTTTTTTTTTTTAAACATCTTTATTGGAGTATAATTGCTTTACAATGGTATGTTAGTTTCAGCTTCACAACAAAATGAATCAGTTATATATACACATATGTTCCCATATCTCTTCCCGCTTGCGTCTCCCTCCCTCCCACCCTCCCTATCCCACCCCTGTAGTAAGTTTTTAGAGGACCCAGACTGTCCCCAGTGTGATACCTGAAGGGAGCTGCATGTTAATACAAGTCCAGGCAGCAGTGGCCTCTCCTATTCCCAGAACTACCGTCCACTTGACAACCTTTGCTTCTTTACAGTTGGAAATACTATCCAGTAGTCATAGTTTTAGTAAATAATTTTTTCTACTTATAAGAGTGAGAGTTCTCTGTTTGTAAAACTGAAAACCACGGAAAAGCACAAACGCAAAACCTTTCATCTCACTACCCACAGATATTTGCTATTAATATTTTGGTGCATGCCCTTTCAATAATTTGATGTTAAGCTTGAGATTCCTTTATCATAATTTTAATTCTCTGTAATCCATTAATATATTTGAGTTTGGACAAAAATAGGACTTCAGTAATATGTTTGTAGTTCAGGTGCTATAACAACTTAAAACAGCGACACCCAAGGCATTTTAAATCATTTTACCGAAAGGAATTAGTATTTAAATAGCTGGAATAACATAGCTTTCCTGAAACTTGTGTGAGAAATAACATGAGCGTTCTCGAAGAGATGTCACAGTAATTTAGGATGTAAGTGTAATAACTTCTGAAGCATTTGCTAAGGATTATTTTGAGTTAAGGCTGAGTTAAGGATCACTTTGCTTATAAACTTTTGGTGTTACCTCACAAATCCTTAAAGGATCCTTCTTGTTTAGCAGAGTTTACAAAAAAATATAATATTTTGAACAAAAAATTGAATCCTTAAAAGAATCTTTAGACCTAACTTTTAATAAAATTGCCTGATTGCGTAATCTGGAATGCATCAGATGATGTGACATCCTATCCATTATTAAGATGGAGTAACCGCAGTAACCACCATTGTAGATTGGCTGAAAAAACCGAAATGAATAACATGGAAAAGTACCAGAAGTTTATTCTGGAGAGGCCTGTTTGCAAGCACAGAATTAACTGAAATACGGAGAGATTAAACTTCCTTCCTCTCGCGGTCCACATGTCCTCAAGGCATGGGGCTGAGTTAAGGACTATAGGAAATACATGAGATTAGGGTTCAGTAAAGAAACATCGGTAACTCACCCTAGGGTTTAACCACAGCTGTTAGATCAATGGAAATATGAAACAGCTATCGCAGGCCCCTTCCGACCTCAGTCTTGAAAGTATCGGCAGTCCTTTCACGAGAGCTGTCAATTTTTATTCTCTGTATTTCAACCAATAAGTCCAAATAGTAACTGCTCGTCTATTTTTGATGATGTTGTGAAGCTGACAGGCTGCCCACATCCCACTTGATTTTGTATGTGAAAGAGGGGGCCCAGTTTTCTCCCTGGTAACCAGCAATTCTTTTAGCCCGTGCCACCAATAGATGGATTACCTTAATCCATCGCTGGTTCTTCTCGGAACTCGTTCCCTACCATTTGTTTCCAAAACTCTGTGAGTGCAAATTGGTGGGGACTATTGGAACCCTTCTTCTCATCACTTAAGACTGAATTGTCACGTATGGTAGAGGCTGCGGTACCAAGTAACCCTCACTGTATTCATTGCTATCCACTATTTTCTTTACAGTTTTCGGAATCCTGGGGTTTAGAAACAAATCTGTATGATTCAAATGATTGATCTGGGGCATAATATTTCATCGCTCTCACACTGCATTTTCCTAACAGCATAATACAGCGATGGTTTTCTTTTATTCTTTTCATTACTGATGGTAACATGGTGGACAGAAAGGTGGCTTTTTATATATTTTTTTTTGTTCTGAGAAGCAGATGAGCAGGGTGATTAAAGTAGCCAGGAGAGATTGTCATTGATTCTAGGTATTTGTGTTAACCCAAGCTGGAGCAGAAATCTTCAATACAGCTTATAGAATTGCCTATCATTTGAAGAAATTATGAATCATTAGCTATTCAGAGTTCTATTATGCAGGAGGCAGGGATTTGGGTTCTCTGAAAGGGTTTAGCTTTAAGCTGGAGTTTATACTATCTTGGTGCCAAAAAAAATCAAAAGGTCCAGGACAAGGCCACAGAGATCAAGAAAGAAGAGCTGAGGAAGAAAAATTGAATTTCTGCCTTTAAAAAGAACATGATTAAAACTCTAGAATTTTTCCAATTTTGAACAGACAGCCTGGCCCAGGAGGTTACATCTTAACTTCTCAAGACGTTCTTGCCACCTCTTACATTTTTGCTGAGACCAAACACATCTTTTGTCACACCTACCAGTGAGGGAATCACACTTGAGCGTTCTCTAAGCTGCTGATTGACACCGCTGAGATGTAAAGATATGCAATTTCCTGCACTCTTTAAGAACTTACCCCTAAATACATAGTGGAAAACTAGGTTAAAGTTCAAAGTCATTAAAAGTAAAGGCAAAGGCACATTTTCCTGCCTTGCGTATTTCTTAAGTTGATAATATCTGTTTTCTTCCATCTTTGCCTGACCTGGAAATATTTTATTAACCTTTTTTCTGCCGTCCCTTTAGAATACATTCTATAATTCTTCACATTCATACACACAAGCTAAGACTACAAATGGAATTGGATCAGAAGATAGTTCTAAAGAAGTTTAGTCAGGGAATTCCCTGGCAGTCCAATGGTTAGGACTCTGTGCTTCCACTGCAGGGGGCCGGGGTTCAATCCCTGGTCGGGGAACTAAGATCCCACAAGCCACACAGCACGGCCAAAAACAAAAGAAGGAAAGTCAGATTTTCTTTGGCGTTTTCAGAAGGCTGAGTCCTGTGGCCCCGTGCGGGAGAGGCCTTCTCTTCTCCTGTGTCTCCAGCTCCAGCACAAAATGATTCACAATTATGTCTCAAGTATACATGTGGATATGGATGGTGACTGGAAGGATGGTACATGCTACAAGCAATGTGTGGTACCCTTATGTGCAGAATGCCACTGGTGATGGGCACAAGCTGCATCTTTTTCAGAGTTCTGGCAGGCAGAAGTATCAATGGAGGGCACTTCGCTTCTACTTCTGTTCCTACTGTACAAACGTTCCGACGTAGATAAATGACCAATGATAAATCTTGCTGCTCAAAAAGAACCCACAGCGAAAACGTCCCCCTGCTCCAAACACAGTCTAACCCACCCCCACCCCGAAACACACAAGATTCAGCAATGTTATCTGGAATTAAGGAAAAAAGCTTTAAGAGAATTTTGGTCTTTGCTCTTATAATGCTAACACCAATGACGGATATTGTTCACTGGGTGTTCGTTAGGTACCTGGCACTGTGCCAAACTCATACATTGTCTTACCTAACTTTCACAGCTGCCTTGAGGTATGTGCTTTCTCATTTTACAAATGAGGAAACCAAGATTCTGAAAGATTTAAGTAATTTGCCCACTTTTAACTCTAGACAATAAACCTAAAGCCTGTTGTATTTTACAAAGAAAATCACTGCAACATAGGAGCCTATTGCCCTCTGGGTACCTAAGTTACGGCTCTCTTCCTCTTCGTCATCATGCTCATCATCATGGCTGTGCTCGTCATGCAGCCCAAGGCCCTTCAGGTAGAAACACTGAATTTGTAACACTTATGACTTGCTGTCTTGATGCCATGATATCATATCAGAACGATGAGCAGCTTTGACAAGAAGAACGGTTGGCCCAGCTGTTGAAAAGTTCTCGTTTGGCAAGAATCTCGTAATCCACAATGTTAGCAGCTAATGTCCTGACCTTCTGCCTGCATCTCAGAAAAGGCATGAGATCTATTAGGAGTGAATTTCAATTATTGAGAAATGCAGAAAGGCAATGATGATCCACGTGTGAGACTGCCAGTGGAAATGGATACCAGGTGTGTAGGCAGCCTTCTATAGTCATAGTCAGCCAAATGCATGTTTTCATACTCCACTGTGTCCATACTTCTTCATGCGGAGAAGACTGAACTTCTATTTCTTCATGAGGAGAAGACTGAACTTCTATTTCTTCATGAGGAGAAGACTGAACTATTAATTTTGTCTTTTATAAACATTTTATCCCAATGAAATTTATGGTTATCACTTGGGTTATTCTCTTTTTTTCCCTTTCTAGCAGATGTACTTTGATATATTTATATCAAATATATAAAATATATAATAAATATTAATATATAATTAATATATATAATAAATATATATGTGTTTATATATATGATATAAATATATCAAAGTAACATCGGCTAGAAAGGGAAAAAATTGAATAATCCAAATTAAAAAGACCTTAATTTTTTAGAGGACAAAGAAATCTGTTGTGCAAGTTCTGGCTAAGTTCAATTGTAGGGTCTCTACATTAAAACACCAGTATACTCAAGTAAGTCCTTGTGCTTTCACTTGCTCTTGCTGCGCCCAGCATTTGGATAGAAAGTAATATTTGTTCTCATTTTGCCTCCCATAAAATATACAAGCCATTAACACCCTGCTGTTGGCTTTGGTGAAAACAAACTCTGAACTTAGTTCCACTGAACACTTTGACTAGGAATCACTCAAGGGTTTGGAAGCTTCTGTACCACTGCCTCTTGTTTTCTTGAAACTTCTAGGCAAAACCGTGTGAGACGTTCTATAAATCCTAAATAGACTTATAATTTAAAGCACTCTTCAAAAATCAATAAAACCATGTATTTTTAATCTTTATGCAAAAAGGAAAGGCAGAACCAAAGTGACTAATTTTTAAGGACAGGATGAGCAATCTTTTGACAAAATGAAGCTAGTAGAAACCATTTTGATTAGAAGTATTTTGTACAAAAAACCGACCAGAAAATAGGACCTGCTTTAAAAACTTAACTCCTCCTTTATCCCACCGTAAGTTTTAAATTATTGTTTCTTAATGCAGTTTACGTAGCTACACAAACAAGGTAAGGGCAAGTCTCTGCTGTGGCATTAATGACAGGTGCACTAAGAAACTCATTCAAGTATTTTTGCAGAATGAGGAGGAGTGTCAGAGACAGCTGGGCTTGCAAACCTTCCGGAAGTCTTTTATTGTTTCCTGTATTGGATCAAGTCCCAAAGTGAGAATAATTACCCTCTAGAACTGCCAAGTCTTCAGGCTGTTCAGATAACCCTGGTCTTGTAGTAGGAAATAAATGTGAGCCAAGGTACAAGAATAGTGACTGGATTTTATAAAAAATATTTCTAAGGGAGCAGTTTTCTCAGAAGTGGTCTTTTTGCTTTGACTAATAGAATGCATAGTAGAGAACCATCCAGTCAAAACCGCAGACAATAAAGAAGAGAGGAAATCGGACTCATTATCCACTCCTAGGCTGCCTTAGTAATCCAAGAGCTGAGGATTTCAACCAGGTTTCCTTGGGACTTTTATTTAGGTAATTCATGAAAGCCTTTGCTGGGGAGGGGAACAGGAAGTTTGAATGGGAAATTTTTATTGTTCTGAAAACTCTTTATTTACCAAAAATTTTTAAGATTACCCTGATTTAAAGTGAACAGGTCCCCTCTGTTTAGAATAGAGAAGAAATGATAGGTTTTGCTCTAAATTTCCAAACCTAATGACCAGATCAGATGATATATGCTGGGTGCTTTATCTACGCTATCTTATGCTCACAACAGAAAATACTATCCTAGTGAGGTCACATTTTTTCAGATGGGATGAGTTCTTCAGTATGCTCAAATATTTCAGAACTTTCATAATTCAAAAGCCTTTTCCCATAGGAATAATTTTAAACACAGCAAATAAATACATACCTAATAGTAACTTTTCTTCATATCTAAATTTTATTCCTTCATTTGAATGTTCTTGGTTTCTGACACGTTTCTCTGTTCTATCACTAGCCCCACCCCCTTAATGAATACTTGGAT
Source organism: Tursiops truncatus (assembly GCF_011762595.2). NCBI lineage: Eukaryota > Metazoa > Chordata > Mammalia > Artiodactyla > Delphinidae > Tursiops > Tursiops truncatus. The sequence continues at coordinate 29,746,960 of NC_047038.1, forward strand.
AACCTTGTTATAATTTATCAGCAATGATTGTTGAAGTAACAGCCTGGGAGTCACCAAAATCACCCTTAAGTCTTCTTAAGATGAAGTAGGTGAGGCACCTGAACAACAAAGTGGTTCAGAAGGTAATGACCAAAGCTGTGGGTATTCCTGTTCCCCACTGATGTGGTGCTCCCATGGGCAGCATTGTAAAGGTAGTTTTAATCAGTCGCGCCACCAGCTTTGAAATTGTGTGATTCTTTTCTTTTTGGCTGCACTGGGTCTTTGTTGCTGAGCGCAGGCTTTCTAGTTGTGGGGAGCAGGGGCTACTCTTAGTTGCGGTGCACTGGCTTCTCATTGTGGTGGCTTCTCTTATTGCGGAGCACGGGTTCTAGGTGCACAGGCTTCAGTGGTTGCAGCACGTGGGCTCAGTGGTTGCAGCACATGGGCTCTAGAGCTCATGGGCTCAGTAGTCGCGGCACGCGGGCTCTAGGGCGCGTGGGCTTCACTAGTTGTGGCGCACGGGCTTAGTTGCTCTGCGGCACGTGGGATATTCCCAGACCAGGGATTGAACCCGTGTCCCCTGCATTGGCAGGCGGATTCTTAATCACTGCGTCACCAGGGAAGTCCCGAAATTGTGTGATTCTTGAGTATATTTTAGATGTAGGGAATTCATATTCCTTCAGATTTTACATACATCTTGATTAATATCGTATATACATCGATATTTCACAGTGTCGTGATCCAAATCCGTATAAAATGCAACTGTGTCCCTATTTTGCAAAAGAAGGAACCGATGCTTAGAGTGATGAAGAAATTTACCCATGAACGTACAGCTTATAGGTGAATCATGTTATAGATTTACTTATAGAATCACTTTTAGTTGGTCTGACTCAAAAGCCCATGCTCTTTGCTCAATGCCATGCTGCTCACATAACTGGGAAAATCAGAAATAGAGGTCCTAATTCCAGAAAGACTTTATGAGTGGCTTACATAAGAGGGGAATATGATTTTATAAGCCAGGGAAGGAGGAGAAACTACTGAGTTTCTCAAACTGTAACCACATGCATCAAAACATCTGGAATGTCTATTAAAAATTCCCGTTTCTGGGTCTTCCCCCAAAGCTATTAAATTGGAGCCCCTGGTGGTGGAGCTTAGAAATATGCATTTTTATCGACCTCCATGGTTTACTATCGTTAAAATTTCTGTGTAATTTCAGGGCTCTTATATGCCCCTGACACATTACCCTTCCCCCCACCGCCCGGGTCCAGGGACATCCCTACCCACACACACGCACACACATTGCCAATAGAACAGCTAAAGACTTTCAGGAGTTGTATAGTAGCTGAGAAGTCCAGTGCATGGTGAGCTGCTTTGCAGAGGTATCAGACTGTGACTTGCCAACCACGGCATACTTGACCCTTACTCCTGCATTTCTTATTGTGCCTCTGACCTTTTTACAGACATTTCCTCCAGCACCATGGACTGGTCTCTTGCTTGCACCTGAGATAACAGCAGTGCTCTGGTAACCTTTCACTCAGGGCGTTATAATCTCAATCAGCTTCCTGATGAATCAGCTCTCTGGTCGACCTAAAGCCATCTTGGCAGAGCCAGGGGAGGCAAAGCCAGCCCTACAGCCGTGTCTCAGACCTCTGCTATGACTTCCTACGAGGGCAATGTCTCCATGATTCTGCCTTCTCCACCCCACCTCCCTCCACTCAACACGCACATATGATTTGCCAAATCTCGAGTTCCTGTTTCATTATAGGTTTGCGTTTTCTCTCTTGACTGTCCTATCCTCCCTCAGAATCAACATTGTCTGAACCAGTTTTATGGAAAATGTTCATAGCTGGTCCTTTAACTCAATAATTCCACCACTGAGAATTTATCCCAAGGAAATAACGCAAAACAAGGA